>NC_133619.1:618451893-618589393 GCF_048593235.1 Sminthopsis crassicaudata | reverse complement strand
GAAAGAGTGTGATAGGCTAGGGCACTGGAGTGAATTTCATAACATGGAATTTAATGGGGATAACGATTAAATCTTACATGTGTTGAAAAAATTAACATCATAAGTGCAAGATGGAGGAAGCACAACTTGATAGCATTTTACTTAAAAAAGATCTGAGGGGCTTAGTGGACTTTAATATGAGATTCTATGAAATATAAAAGAATATATATATGGGGCAAAGGTCACTAAGATAATCACAGAATTTGTCAGAGACACTTCAAAGGCCTTCTAGTCCAGCCAATGCCCTCAAATGGCTTACCACTACAAAACATCTCTCTGGTCCCAATTTCTTCTGTAAAATGAAAGGTTTGGATTAGAAAATCTCTAAGGTCTTTCTTAGATTTCAAGGCTTCCTCACACATACATATTCATACACATACCTATTATTTTGGAGACTATAGAGTATGGATTAGAGATGGAACTAGAAGCAGAGAAGGAAAAGTATATGGGAAGAAAGGGTTATTAACAATGTCAAAAGTTGCAAAGAAGACTGAAAAGGGGACAGTGGATTTAGCCTTCAAGAGGTAATTGATAATTATTGGAAATCATCAGTAGTACAGTAGGATAAGTGGGTAGGACGGTAAAAAAAAAAAGTGGGAGTTAGAATAGACAAATCTTGACAACTTTGATTACCGTGGATACTGGATAATGTCCAACAGATGTCTAAACTTCAGTTGTTCTATGATTTCATCATTGGAGAAATACTGGCAGGAGTATGTTAGAGCCAGCTCAAACTGGTTCTCAGAAAACAAACGTTAAATTTTCAACGAGGGCATCTACACCTTAGAAACTGGCAAGCGTTACACATCATGGCTACGTCATGTTTCTTTGCTGATGATCTAGATTTTAAAAATTGATGGAGAAAATAGTGATAATTCATATTAAATGAAAAGTGTATCATATGTTCTCTTTTTCTCCAGAGAGTTGATTGTTAAACATTTATTAATACATCTTTAGATCCTGGTAAGAACAGAATTCCCTTAGAAAGAGCATTAAAAATGTGGGAGTGGGGGTTAATGAGGAAAAGTCTAATGTAGAAAATAATATCAAGCTATACTTTGGGACGTCCCTGGCTTCTTCACCATGTCTTCACATTGGATATTTTTTCTCCCTAGCTTTTCAGCTTCTTTTTTATATGTCTTCCTCTATTAGATTATAAGTTCCTTGACAGCAGGGGCTTTGGGGGGGGTATTTGTATCTCAAGTGCTTATCTGAGTGACTAGCACATAGTAGGTGCTCAAGAAATGTTAATTATTATTACACTATCTTAGAAATATAACCCTCTTTCTTTCTAAAAGTCAATTAAAATTGCCTGACTAAACTTATTCTTAACCGATAATCTGGAAGGGAAGCACACCAGTGGGGGCTTGAGCTGATGTTATGAGGGAATCTCTCCCAACTCATTAAGGATAACCCTACAATCCTGAAGAAGGGAATGTGGCTCTAGGACCTGAATTTATTATCTAATAGAGGAAGTTAAGGCTCTTTCTAAGGGAATTCTAAGATTTTCTTACCAGGATTTTAAGAAGTGATGGAGAAAATAGTGATAACTCACATCTGTGAGAATAGGAGTTGAAATAAGGCTCTTTCAGCTTATATAAGATTAATTGTGGATCCTAAATGATGAATTAGAAAAGATAATGAAAAGGTACCTAGGCAAAGACAGAGAAACCCAACATGGAATATCAGAGATAGAAAATAACTAGTAGGTTAGTTGGACTGGAATGGAGACTGTGTGAAGAAGGATAATGTGAAATAAGATAGGTGGGAGACAGATGGCATAAAATTTTAAATGCCAGCCCAAGGATTTGGCATCTTGTCCTAGAGACCCTAGGAAAACATTGAAGATTTTTGAGAATGGAAGTGACACGATTGTAGAAATATGTTTGAGAAATATCAATCTATCAGGTTGATTGGTGGAGAGAGGCAGGATCCAGGGAGACCAACTGGCAATTAGTTCAGGCAAGAAGTGATTAGGGCCTATGAGAGTTGTGAACATGGAGAGAAGGGCATGGATGCACTAGGTGTCACGGACATGTCTGATTGGTTGCTGGGTGTGAGGAATGTAGAATGATGGAATAAATTTCCCAGGAGGCAGAGATTTCAGCGATGACATCGCAGAGGATGTGTTTGGATGTGGCAGTGGGGATCAAGAAGTAAACTGTTCTGCCTCCCAGAACCTAGCTTGTGATTGCCACATAGAAGATGCTCAGCAATAGGAAGAAGGAAAAAGGATAGGGGGAAGGTGGTAGCAATGTAAAAGAAGGATGGAAGAAGAAAAATAAAAAGAAGAGAATAAGGAGGGGGGAAGGAAGAGAAAGATGGGAGAAAAAAGGATGATGGAAAGAGGGGGAGCAAAAAGAAAATGAAAGAAAAGAAAAAAAAGGAGAAAAGAGGTGAAAGGCAGGAGAAAAATGAAAAAGGAGGAAGAAAAGGAGAAGAAAGAAAAGGAAGAGGAGGAAAAAAAAGAAAGGGGAGAGTGCTGTCCTGGGGAACGTGACCAGTGCTATAATGTCATGTGAAGAAAACCAGATTTCTGTGAGCCAAAAGATAAAGTGTAAGAGGAAAAGGTCAAGGATAACAGGAAGTTTGAGAACAATCAAATACAACTATTCTTCAGCTTAGTGGAAAGGGAGGACAGAGGAAGTTAAGGTGGGGGTTGGAGCAGAGCTGGGCAGATAAGAGAATTCAGGGAGAGGCAACAAAAGGGCAACTGGTCGCCATCTGGGGCCTTACCTTGGTCTCAATTTGGTATTTCTTCCTCAGTCCCAGGCTTGTGTGGACAACCCTCCTCTGTGGAAAACCAGGCTGTTCTGGCTCAGGATGCCTGTCTGGGGCTTCACAGCAGAGGAAACCGTGCTCTTATGTTCATTTTCCCCTTCTCTTTTTTCTCTTCATTCCTCCCTCCTTAACCTTCCTCCTGTTCTCCTTCCTTCCTTCCTTCCTTCCTTCCTTCCTTCCTTCCTTCCTTCCTTCCTTCCTTCCTTCCCTCCCTCCCTCCCTCCCTCCCTCCTTCCTTCCTTCCTTCCTTCCTTCCTTCCTTCCTTCCTTCCTTCCTTCCTTCCTTCCTTCCTTCCTTCCTTCCTTCCTTCCTTCCTTCCTTCCTTCCTCCCTCCCTCCCTCCCTCCCTCCTTCCTTCCTTCCTTCCTTCCTTCCTTCCTTCCTTCCTTCCTTCCTTCCTTCCTTCCTTCCTTCCTTCCTTCCTTCCTCTCTCTCCCTGTCTCCCCATCTCATCTAGGCTAGTATGGCAGCCACTCAGCTGAATCTCATGGAATTTTTAAGCTTCTTCACTTCAGACTTGGGCTTGTTTATTCCTCATTATTCCTCAGTTGACCAGCAGCCTCCTCTCCCCAAACCAACACATACAGACATCTGCCCTTGGGGCTCCGCCATCTTGGTGCCAGACAGACTCTGGCTGAGTCCTCCAGCATCTCAGAAGTCTCAAGCATGAGCAGTCTACCCCTCGCCCCACCCCCACCAGTGTAGCAGGGATTCCAGGTGTGACCTACCACACCTAGTAACACAGGTAATGTTGCCGTTGAAACTCCTATTATATGTTTTATAACATGGACACACCCTTGATCAGTTTCACATTCATCTTATAATCCTCAACATGCTTCCTAAAGCTTTTCAAATATTTATTTTTAACTTTTGTAATAATTATAACAGCTAGAATTTATATAGAGCTTTAAGTTTTGTGAGCTACTTTTTAACATCTCATTTGATGTATGAATATAATTTGAGTTATTTTAAAAATAAATTTTGAAATAAACTCTTTAAAAAAATAATAGCTTTTTATTTTCAAAATACATGCAAAGATAATTTTCAATATTCACTCCTGCAAAACGTTATGTTTCAAATTGGAAATAAACTCTTAATTTGGTTTTACTGTGGAGTTAACATTTGTTAGTAAATCTTACCTGTATTGTTCTAAGATGAAACTCAAACTAAGATATAAAATAAAAGTGCAATCTTGACTCTAAGAAAAATCACAACAAAACAACTTATTGGTATAACACATCTAGAAACTGGTGGAGAGCATCGGTTTATGGAAACTTGAGGAATTTCAAGAGAACTTGATAAAAGGCTCCAGAATATTTGGTGGACCCTGCTACTGAATTTATGGGAGGATATAGATGCGTGTCACAAAGGATAAACACATCTGGACGGTCTTGATCTGCATGGTCAGAGAGGGAAATTGATGAGACTATGATCACTTCAGTTGTGTCTAATTCTTGTCCCCATTTGGATTTTTCTTGGCAAAGATACTGGCATGGTTCGCCATTTCCTTCTCCAGCTCATTTTACAAATGAGGAAGCTGAGGCAGGCAGAGTTAAGTGACTTGCTCAGGGTCACCCAGCTAAGCGTGTTTGACGACATATTATAATAATCTTCCTGACTCCGGGTCTGGCATTCTATTCCCTGCACCATTTGGCTGTCCTGTGAGACCAGAGACTCCCAGAACATTGGAGTCCTCTGTCACTCATTGCAGAATGGATTAGAAGGTAAAAGAGACCAGATTGCATAGAGCAAACATAATGGTTTGGCTTATGATGGTCTAATGGTGGGTGAGGAGAGCTAATGCTCAGTTCCTGGCTCAACTTGGCAGGATGTGCTTTTCTTGGCCCCAGTGGGCAGTCGTGGAGGCCATGAGTGGAAGTTGTAGAGGGGAGGTCCAGGAGACCTTCCCGAGAGTCCGAGCTATCCCAAAGTGGAGTGGATGATCTTGGGAGGCAGGTGGATTCTTACTTACTGCAGGTTTCCAAGTAGAGTCTGGATGACCACTGAGGGGATTCCTGTCCAGTGATCACTTGATCTAGTTGGTTCTTGACCTTTGTTCCAACCCTGAGATTCTGGGATTCTGGGATTGGATTTTTTGGGCTCAGAGCCCAACTTAGCTCTAGAATAGTCTTCCTTCCACAGCTCCAGAGGTCCTCAGCTTTGCCCCTGGAAATCACTCATGTCTGCCAATCCAGCAAATCAAAGGGGCATGAACACAGCTACCCACTGTGCGCTGTGTCATTCCCGCCATATTAACAGGGGCAAACTGGAAGCCATGTGGAATCTATTCTATTTGGAACAAACTGAGTTGCATTGTCACTCTTGAAATATTATGGTTATAAAAATTAATGAGCCCACAATGTAACTGTTCTCTGAAATCCCCAGAGATTTCTCAAGTCACCCCCCTGGTAGCCCAATGGTGACAGTAAGCTGGGGGCTTGGCTAGAGCCTGCCCTTGGTCATCGCAAGTGGGCACCCCAGGGAGGAATAAGCCAAACACAGCTTGGATCTTCCATCAAGTGATTTCTTACGTCCTATTAGCAGTGAGTATGAGATGAATGCTGAGGGTGGTTTCAAGGGCACGTTAGGGCGAATTAGAGGAAAGCAGAGGAAGGAAAATTCGAATGCTCTAGCTTAAGTGCCCACCAAGACAACGGCACCAGTCAGTTTCTGAACAAATGTGAAGGAGAGGAAGAAGGTGGACATAATTAGCCAGCCATGTGGTATCGCTGTCCACATCTGGGAACATTTGAGGGCAGAGCAGGTCTTGGCTTTTCAAAGTGAAAAATAGTTGTTGCAAAGAGTATTAGAAAGAAAAGATCAATATTTCCATGGTCTTTATGACATTCTCTTTTACCAATGCTTATCACAATGTCTAGCACATAGTAAGTACTTACTATTTATTGATGGATTGATTGATTAGATAATACATTTGGGTCATCTGTCCCCATATTGTTACAAACTAGAGGATTCTGGGCAAGTTCCTTCAGTTCCATGTGCCCTGGGCAACTCTTCACTATATTTATCCATCTTCCATAAATGTCATCTCCTCCATTAGAGTGTGAGCTCCTTGAGAGCAGGGACTGTTCTTCAAAGTACTTAATATTTATTGATGGATGGATTGATTGATTAGATAGTACATTGGGTCATATAATTAAAAACTCTTTGGGCAGATCCTCAGTCATTTTTAAAAGTATAAAGATGATGAGAATAAAAGTTTGAGATTTATTGCATTAGAGGATAGAAATGGGAACCCAAGCTGTATACATGATAAATGATAAGTAGTCATGGCCAAATGGATGGATGAATTCATGAGGATAACCATGGCCTACATGGTCTGAACATGTGCTAAGTAATTAATAATAATGGTAATAGATGGATGGATGAGAAGAGAACTCACTGAGGCACTGGAGGTACAATAAATCACTTGGGTTGTTCCCAAAGGAAGTACTTAATAATCAGTGTTGAATAGATGGATGAATGGATACATGAAAACAATATTGGAGCACTCAGGTTCTACAGAAAGTAGGTCTGTACATATGGTAGGTACTTACCATAGTAATGGTGAAAAGATGGAGGGATGGATGAATGAGTTGATGGATGGAAGAGAACAGCCCCCCACTGAGAGACTGGAGAACAATGGAGCACACGGATTGTTAACCCAATGTTGGACAAATGAATAGATGTATGAAGATCACAAGGAATCCCATGGATTGTCCATCGCAGGTTCTTAAAAAGTGTAACCCTGATAGATGAGGATGACAGTGGAGTTCCCGAGCTCCCTGTATAATAGGTGCTTACGAGTCATAATTAGATGGATAGATGTCTGCATGAGGTTAACAGTAAAGCGTGTGGTTTTGACCCCAAGTAGGTATTTAAAAGTCATCGTTGGATGCGTCGATGGATGACTGAATGAATGTGGAGGAGAAGGCTCCCGGAGGACCTGGTGTGGCCCAGTGATACCCCAGAGGGATACTCAGCTAGCTTGGGTGGCCCAGCCAGTCTGGCTGGTTCCATTGTGGAGTCAATCTCCCCCAACAAAGGTTTGTTCTCTCTCTAGAGCAGCTGTTTTTTGTTGGTTCTTGCCTGCTGTCACACCCTGTAGGCCTTCCATAAAAATGAATCTCAGTGGATTCATGCCATACCCTAGCTTGTATTTATAGAGTCGGTTTCTTTCCCAAGCCCTTTCACGTCTTTTAGGTCATCTTGATCCTCATAACACCCCAGGAAGTGATGGAAAAAACTCTACCCAAGGTCCCCCAGCTGTGGAGCCATAGCTTGAATGCCAGTCCTTCGACCCCAGACAGACTGGCTTTTCATCGGGCCTCATTGCCAGCAGATCACACTGGCCATCGCGGCTGCCAGAGGGCCTGGCTCAGGGCTCCCGGGGGCACTCCTGTCAGTCAAGGAAGGTTCCATGGCAGAAAGTTACCTCCTCAGCTAGGCAAATACTGATGCTACACCTTCCAACATAGCCTTTGAAGGGAAGATTTGTAATTTCCCTGAGTTCTTTGAAATACTTGGGTGCAAAGGGAATGTTCCTTCTCTTCCCCACCATGGAGCTAGAGCTAGAAGAGGTACAACCCTCCGTTTCCAGGTAAGCATTTCAGTTCTCTGCCTTTAGGGTTCTCCCAGGTCTTCCCTCTGTGGGGTCCCTGTCCAAGGGTACGCATGAAGGGGCCTTCCTGAGATATCCTGAGGCACAATGGGGAGCTGGAGAGAAAATGTCATACAGAAGGCTTATTGTTATGGCAAGAACTTTAGGTGACCTTCCAGTCATTCAAACATTGTCTTAAGGGAAGTGAAATGAATAAATGAATTAAAAAGCATCTATTAAATATTTCTTTGCACCAAGCACTGGACCAAGTGATGAGTATATAAAAAAAAGAGTATATAGTATATATGACTATATATAAATAGAATACTGCAACAGTCACTGTGCTCAAGGAACTCATTAGTTGGTGGTTGTTCTTCATTCTTGAGGACCAAAATGGCCAAAATGAGGGACAAGCATTTATTAAGTGCCGACTATGTGCATGTACTGTGCTAAGTACTGAGGGGTGTAAAGACAGAATTCCTGTTTACATCCAGGTTTGATAGGAATTGGAGTTGGAAGGAATCACATCTTGTCCAATCCCCTCATCCAAAGAGTTTGAGAGGCTTGATCAAAGAAACATAAGCATTAGTGTTAAGTCAGGATTTGAACCCAAGTTTTACCATCTCCCAATAGAGTGCTTCCTCTGACTCACCTGACCTCTTCTAATAGTTCTGTGCATCCTCAAAGTCTTTAGTCTTTAATACTTACTTCAGTCTCTGGTCAGACAGCCAGGCAAGTTGTCAAAGGAGGATGCTTAGTATGGATCCAAGCTATTCAGTTCTAACATGATATTTTTGTGAACACAAGGAGATTTAAATTAAATTAAATTAAAAATTTTCATTAGGAAGCAAAAGGCGGGGCAGCTAGGTGATGTAGTAAGTAGTGCACCAGCCCTGAAGTTAGGAAGACCTGAGTTCAAATCTGGCCTCAGACACTTAATACTTCCTAGCTGTGTGACCCTGGGCAAGTCACTTAACAGAAGAAAAAGAAAGAAAGAAAGAAAGAAAGAAAGAAAAGAAAGAAAGAAAGAAAGAAAGAAAGAAAGAAAGAAAGAAAGAAAGAAAGAAAGAAAGAAAGAAAGAAAGAAAGAAAGAGCAGAAAGAAAGAAAGAAAGAAAGAAAGAAAGAAAGAAGAGAAAGAAGAAGAAAGAGAAAGAAGGAAGGAAGGAAGGAAGGAAGGAAGGAAGGAAGGAAGGAAGGAAGGAAGAAGGAAGGAAGGAAGGAAGGAAGGGAAGGAAGAAGAAAGAAAGAAAGAAAGAAAGAAAGAAAGAAAGAAAGAAAGAAAGAAAGAAAGAAAGAAAGAAAGAAAGAAAGAAAGAAAGAAAGAAAGAAAGAAAGGAAGGAAGGAAGGAAGGAAGGAAGGAAGGAAGGAAGGAAGAAAGGAAGAAAGGAAGAAAGGAAGAAAGGAAGAAAGAAAGGAAGAAAGAAAGAAAGGAAGGAAGGAAGGAAGGAAGGAAGGAAGAAAGGCAGAAAGAAAGAAAGGCAGAGAAAGGCAGAGAGAAAGAAAGAAAGAAAGAAAGAAAGAAAGAAAGAAAGAAAGAAAGAAAGAAAGAAAGAAAGAAAGAAAGAAAGAAAGAAAGAAAGAAAGAAAGAAAAGAAGGAAGGAAGGAAGGAAGGAAGGAAGGAAGGAAGGAAGGAAGGAAAGAAAGAAAGAAAGAAAGAAAGAAAGAAAGGCAGAAAGAAAGGAAGGAAGGAAGGAAGGAAGGAAGGAAGGAAGGAAGAAAGGAAAGAAAGAAAGAAAGAAAGAAAGAAAGAAAGAAAGAAAGAAAGAAAGAAAGAAAGAAAGAAAGAAAGAAAGAAAGAAAGAAAGAAAGAAGGAAGGAAGGAAGGAAGGAAGGAAGGAAAGAAAGGCAGAAAGGCAGAAAGAAAGAAAGAAAGAAAGAAAGAAAGAAAGAAAGAAAGAAAGAAAGAAAGAAAGAAAGAAAGAAAGAAAGAAAGAAAGAAAGAAAGAAAGAGAGAGAGAGAGAGGGAGAGAAGGAGAGAGGGAGGGAGGAAGGAAGTAAGAAGAGAAAGGAAGCAAGGCAGAAAGAAAAGAAATTTTGCAATTTGATTGTGGTACTTGGAGAATAAATGTGTCTCCTAGATCACAGTGATATGATTGTCACAGAAGAAAGCAATCAGCATGGAGGTGAAACCTGGAAACTGCCTCCAGGGCCGTTAGACCCTCATCATCTCAGCAATTGAAAGTCTGAAAAGACAATTCTCAACACGGGAGCCCTTGGTTGGCCCTGCCAGATGCTCAGCTCTGAACAGAAAAAGCATTTTCAAGGATGTGTGTGTGCCCATCATATGCTGAGGACCCTACTCCCTTCTGTCTGACTCACAGCTCATAGGGACTCTCTGTGCCTGGTCTGTGATAGAGCCTTCCGATCTCGCTGGACTCGCTGTACTTTGACCTCATCTCAGTGATGTCATTTTGATCCTCCTCAAGAATGAAGGACAACCATCAGCCAGTGAGTTACTGGTTTCAATTTTCTGTTTCTATACTTAGCACTTGGCACAGTGCTTGGCTCAAGGAAGTATTTAATAAATGCTTTTAAATTAATTTATTCATTCATTGCACCTCCATTAAGATAAGCAAAATAAGGAGGGATTTAGTTTTAAAGATCATTCAGAAAACCAGACTTAATTAAGTCCCTTTTTCCCCACGCATTAACCTGAAACATGGCATTTTCTCTAAATCAGGGAGATGGAGTCATCCAACCCTCATAGGGGATCATCAGACTTAGAACCCCATACAGTGTGGTTCTGTTTGAGAAGACTGAGGAAATGAACCCTTTAAACATTTTGTTCTGTACAAAGCAATCCCAATAGACTTTGGCCAGAAAATGCCATCTGCATCCAGAAAAGAACTATGGAGACTGAATGTACATCAACACATGCCATGTTCACGTCTTTTTTTTCTGTTTGTTTATTTGTTTTTAATAATATCTCCCATGGTTTTTTCCCTTTTTGCTCTGATTTTTTTCTCCCAACATGACTCATAAAGCAGTGTGAGTTAAAAATAAATAAATTTAAAAAATAAAAATAGAAATTTTGTTCTGGAGTCTTAGAACTGATCATATGGTGTATTGTGATGAACATGGCAATGATGTGTAGTGGTAAGTCTACAACAGGGGATTAAATCCTGGCTGCTGTTTACTGGCTTCATGACTAGGAAAAAAAGGTACTTAACCTCAATGTTCCCATTTGCATGTCACTTGTGATCCAATTCCACAAGTTCTAGGCTTGCAGAGACCAGGCTCTGTCTTGGGAGCACTTGCCAAATCAGGATTCTTTAACTGGTTTTTCCCCACATGCAGAGTTCTCTCTGGGAACCTCCGAACAGAACTCACGTTGGAAGGCTTTACTGATGCAGGTAAAAACATTCAAGGTAATGATGCTTTTCAGGTACAGGATGTCCTTTATTTCAACCCAGAGAAGGGAAAATACCAGTGAGCCGCTTTCGCCTAGAAATCAATTATTATCTCATTTTAAATAGACCTTATCTTCAAACTCTCTCCAATGGAAAAGTCAAGGCCAGTCAGTCAATATGCATTTAAGCACCTACTAAGTGCCAGGTACTGGGGATACAGAGAAAGACAAAATCCAGTCCTTGCTCTTGAGGAGCTTAGAATCCAATGGGGGGAGACAATATGCAAAAAGCAATGTATAAATTGGAAATAATGGAGGAAGGTGCTAGCATTAGGAGGAATCAGGTGAGGCTTCTTATAGAAGCTGAATTTTAGCTGAAATTTGAAGGAAGCCAGGAAGTAGAGATGAAGAGCGAGATCATTCCAGACATGGGGGAAGAACCAGTGCTTAGAGTATGGAAATGTAATGAGGAATAGAAAAGAGGCCATCGTTAATGGAGCAAAGAAAATGTGGAAGAAGGGAACACGTAAGAAGACTGGAAAGGTAGAAGAAGAACTAGCTTGTGAAAAGCTTTGCATGTCAAACAGAACGTTTTGTATTTGATTCTGGAGGTGATCGGGAGCCACCAGAATTTATTGAATGAGGGAAGGGGACGACATGGTTGGATCTGTACTTTAAGAAGAGTAATTTGACAGCTGAATGGAAGATGGACTAGAGTGAGGGGAGATCGTTAGGCAGATTCACTGGTAGGCTGTTGCAATAGCCAAGAATTAAGATTTTAGTCTCATTTGTTCTTCTAGAGTCATCAAAGTCCAGTGGTAGGACAAAAGTCAGAACCACTGATGATGGCCCAGGATTCAAGGTATCTTCAATATCTGGCTAAGCTCTAAGCACTCCCCGGTGCTTGCTTCAAGAACATTGGAACAAATGTTCTCACCCACCCATTCTGCTGGGGGAAGTCTTTATGTGATTGGAGCAGACATTCCCCTAACTCAATGACAGATCTGTCAGTTATCCTCAACCTACCTAGAG
Organism: Sminthopsis crassicaudata; assembly: GCF_048593235.1. Classification (NCBI taxonomy): domain Eukaryota; kingdom Metazoa; phylum Chordata; class Mammalia; order Dasyuromorphia; family Dasyuridae; genus Sminthopsis; species Sminthopsis crassicaudata. The sequence goes on along the minus strand of NC_133619.1, from coordinate 618,577,591 downwards.
GCTTTTCCCAGGGTCTGACTTCTGTGCACACGATCACTTCTTGGAGCCACAGGTGAGAGGAAAATAATTCAGTGGGAGAAGATAAGGAGGGGACCAGGCTCTCCGGGACACCCACCTTCAGCAGTGACCTGGATGCACATCCCTCACCTCCCCATAACCTTATTAAGCAGATCAGGGAACCTCCTCTGATCCACCCTCTGAATGTAAAATAATGATAATAATGCCTGTTTTACCTACTTCACAGGGCTCGTGGGAGGCTCAAATGAGAAGAGGGATGTGGGGAGTTTGCAGAGGTCACCCTGTTATTCCAGGTTTTAAGAGATTTTAATCCTGGGCTTGGCTCTCTCAGGCTCTGCATCTTGGACTGACCAGTCTCTTATTTATAAAATGGGGATAATAGCTGCCCCACCTGCCCTTCAGGGGAAGGATCAAATGAATTCATGTAAAGGAAAATCCTTTGAAATTTTACAGTCATCTATTAATGCTACTAGGAATTAACATTCATTCAAATTTAAGGCGCTGCCAGACAATAAGAAATGTTAGAGAGAGCCAAACGTTCCAAGCTAGCCCAGTGGTCCAAGGCTAGCCCCTGGCAGCCAATGGCATTTCTTCTTTTACATTGCCTCCTCTCTCATATTCCAAGAAAATGGACTCCCAATGTCCACGTCCGCCAGTCTGGACTTCCAAGATCAGGGACCAAGCAGACACAGCCTTGCCTAGCACAGGTCTTGATTTCCTTATAAAATAAAGGGATGGGACCAGAACCATCTCAGGACCACTCCCAGACTGGAAAAGTTTGGCAGAAAAGTACAGTGGGAAGAGCACTAGCTTTATTTTTTTCTCTCTCTGAAAGTATCTTTCTATTCGGAACTTAACAATCACCAAATAAAATTAGTATTTTCATATAAAAAAGAACAGAAAAAGATTTTATGTGCAACTATGAATTTCCATTGCATAGAGCTCTCTTTCCCTTTTAAGTGCATAATAAATTTCATATGCCATTTTAAAAACTCTCTGTCTTGCTTATAAACCTTCTTTCTGATAAGAAAATCTGTAGGGACACAAGACCTGGGTCAGTGCTGTCTCTGGTGCTTGTTACCTCTGTGACGTTGGGCAGGTCACCTGGCCCTCAATTTCCTCAGCTGGAAAGTGAGGTCGTTACACTAAATTAGGCAGCCCCACAAAGCCCGTACTTAATTTGTACTTAAGTTGCACTCTCTTAGGCTCTGCTAACTGACCTAACTGTCTAACAACTATGGAAGAAGGGAAGCCTTATACTTATATATATATACTGTTAGTGCCAATATATACTATACTGGGCTCAGTGCTTTGCAAAAATTACCTCCTTTGGTTCTCGTAGCAATAACATGAATAGATATGATTATAATGATCCCCATTTTACAGCTGAGGAAACTGAGGCAGAAGCAAATAAGTTACCCAGAGTCACACAGTCTGGGTAAATGTCAGAGTCCGTATTTAACTTCAGATATTTCTGAGTCGAGGCCCAGGGATGTAGCTGCTGAATACCTAGCTGCCTAACATGGCTCCCTGGGAAAAGGGAGAAGGAAGCTTCTTGTTCCCTGTGGGATACACTGAATGCTTGGTCTGATCCAGAGAGGTCTTCATTCAAGATGGGCCCTGCCCCTTGTCCTGGGGGCCTGCCAGAGCTGCCTACATTAGGGGGGAGGGAGCTGAGGCTGGGCCAGGCCGGACCAAGAAACGCTGCTTTCCAAGAGTGTACCAGTGGACCTCTGTTGACTTGATAGAGTTCTTAAATGCTTGTGTAAATTGGACTTCTCTGGAAGAAATATCAAATACTGGAGGAGTATTTAAAGATGCTGGAGAGGCGGGGATTTGGAGTCTGGAGAAATGGCTTTAAATCCTGGCTCTCTAGACCAGTTGTTTTTTATTGGGCCTTGCCTGCTGTCACTCACGCCATCTCAACCACCTCCCCAGAGCTATGTGAGGAGCGTTGGGTAGTCCTGTACACACCTCTCAGTCTAGAACCACAAGAAAATGAACTCTCATTGCTCTGGGAAAGGGTATGTCAGTCCAGGCACCTGTGCGTGTACACACTATTCCCACGGTCACCCTCTGGCCTCCTGGTCTAAACTCACACAGGACGAGCAGGTTTGGTTCGCAGGGTGGAGAACACTCCTCCCCCCAGGATTCTTGGGATAACTCAGAGAAGTGGAGGTTTCCAAAATGAATTCTCATGAGCCCCATGTCCGATCCTCAATACCTTCCTTCCTTGTTTCTTTCTCTCCTCTTCTTCTTCTCCTTCCTCCCTTCCTTTCTTCTTCTTCCCTCCCTCCCTCCTTTGTTTCCTTGATTCCCTTCTTTTTCTTTCTTTCTTCCTCCTTTCTCTCCTTCCTTCCTTTGTTCTTTCCCTACTTCCTTTTTTCATCCTTTTTCCTTCCTTCCTTCCTTCCTTCCTTCCTTCCTTCCTTCCTTTCTTCCTTCCTTCCTTCCTTCCTTCCTTCCTTCCTTCTTCCCTTCCCTTTCCTTCCTTCCTTCCTTCCTTCCTTCCTTCCTTCCTTCCTTCCTTCCTTCCTTCCTTCCTTCCTTCCTTCCTTCCTTCCTTCCTTCCTTCCTTCCTTCCTTTCCTTCCTTCCTTTCTTTCTTCCCTCCCTCCCTCTTTCTTGAAGGAGAAGGAAATGACTGCCTGGAAAACACCACCATGGAAAGAATGGAGAAAGACTAAACTGGGTCTTGGCTGGCCAGAAGATTGAGACTTTGGGAGCTGATTGGACGGGACTGATATGAAGCTGATGTGAACTTCTGGATCAGCATCAAACAAATCTGCTGTGAGCCTTTACCTCTTGGGAAAGTATAATAAATTCGAAATATTTATTAATGCATGTCTGAGTCATAGGCTCATAGATTGAGAGTCAGGGCTATTTACTCTAGGCTCTTCCCTTTTTACAGATGGACGTAAAGTGATGTGTAGGGGCATACAGTCAGTCAATAAATGTTGCAGAGATTCGAATGCAGGTCTGCCTCCAAACCCACCGCTCTCTCAGCTAGATTATGCTGACTCTAACGTTTTTTCTGTTTTGAACATTTTTTTTCCTCAGTAAAAGGACAAAAATAGCTACTTTCACCTTGATTCTGCTACTTTGTATAGTGAATTTTTTTTAGAAGGGCCCCCATTATTTATTTTTGGTGAGGAGATTTATATGTCATACCTAAGTTTTGTTTGAGAGGCTTTCCCCTGGAACTCTGGGGTGGGGCCTAAAGAGCTGAAGAACTAGTTTAAGAAAAAGTCTGACTCCCCATTTTTAGGGATCAGGTTCTTCAAGGTTTTAATGCAGGTCTGCTTGAGACTGGTGCTGGAGCTTCTCACAGGTGGAAGGGTCCTGTTTAGCCACAGGTGATGCTGCCTTTTGGACTCACCCAAGTGGATGGAGAACCAATCTTGGAAGCAGAAAAACCTGGTGCAAATGTTAAGAACTGCTGAATTAGCCTTTGGAACCAAGGTGCTCCTCAGCTCTGAATGATTCTTTGGTTATTGAAACCACAGATTATATTTGGGTAGAGTCTCAGGAGTTATTCTTCCTAACTATCCGCCTTCAGTAGCCCAGATTTGCTTTTTGAAATCTAAGAGTTAAAGCCTGAGACTCTTGGCTACCAAAAAATAGTGGGCCAAGAGCTGTAAATCAAAGCCATCTTGAACCAGAGCATGGAATGCCAGAACTACACACGATTACCCTGGGAAAACACCAAGGAGCTACCTCTGTCTGCAGAGCCAGCCTGGAAGAGAACCAGGCGGGAGAGCATCTGATTGGGGGATCTGGGCACTGTGCCCATTAAAAGTAACAGGTCTTGGATCAACCCCTCAAACAATTTCAGTAGAATAGGTTCTCTGCATCAGTGAGTAGTAGGGGTAATCAGACCCTGTGCCCCCTGCCCTCATTTCACATGGCTCTGGAGCTCAATATTGCCACCTTGAAAGTCATCCCTTGATGGTTCACCAAGAAGAAGGAATGTCAGGCAGAAGTCAGGCAAACAGAAAAGAACGCCGATTTCTTCTCCCTCCTTTCTCCTCTTCGCAGTAAACTTCTCTTCCCGGTATCTGAGGTTTCTCAAGGGACTCTTGATTCTGGGAAGCTGGGGGCGGAATCCTATATACACGGCAGCATTTTACATGGGGCCAGTGGCTAATTCACCATGAAAACACTGAGTGAACACTGATGGAGGAGGGGCTCTTAGCTGCCCTTCCAAAGCGGCCCTGCTTCTTGGATTCGGTTGTGTCCTTCCTTCTTGAAGAGGATCCTGACATCAAGAGATGATGCCGTGACGTGCAAGTGAGTTGGATTTAAGCGAGGCAGGACTGTTCAAAGTTGCCAGCCTCATTTTCTCCACTGGAGCCATCTGTGGCCAGACAAGATCAGGAAAACTGGATTCTAATGGAGCCCCAAACATGTTCTCCCCAAGATTGAGGATTTTAGTAGGAATCAATTGATCTCCTTCCAATCAGTAGGAAAGTTTTGGCTCTGGCAGGTGAGCAGGAAATTTAATTTATAGTAATCATTTTTTCCTACTTCCATGTTTTTATTTTTTAAAATATACATTGCTTTATGGATCATATGAGGAAAGAAAAATCAGAATAAAGGGGAAAAACCATGGGAAATGGGGAAAAAAAACAGAAAGAAGTGTGTTGATTTCCATTTAATGTCCATTGTTCTTTTTCTGGATGCAGATGGCATTTTCTCTCCAACATTTATTGGGATTGCTTTGGACACAGTAACCCTTCAACCCTTCTCAAGGCAAGGAAAACAGACCAAACTATGGAGTCTTCCCATGACCATGGCTGTTATCATGGGCAGTTCTAAGCTAAGTAAGTACAGAGGGATTTTTCCCCCCCCTGGAATATGGCTACAAGGGAATGAATCAATGTGCAGCCCCGGGTGAGGTTTGAGAATTGCCCTCCCATGTGTTTGAAATGGAGTCAGGGCACAGAGCCTTGGCTTTTGGGTAAGAGGAACTGGGTTCCAATTGCATCTCTTAGCATCACTTACTGTTTGTATGGCTTTAGTCTCTCTGGATCTAAATTTCCTTGTAAAATGAGGTGCTGGGACCAGATGGACTCTGTATCCCATCAGTTAATTTCCTTACGCAACGTGGCTTCCTTGATATGGTTCACAGGAAGGCAAGATTAGGTGTCTCTTTGATTCCTGCCAAGAGAAAGCAGGGAGTGGAGGCCAAGAGGCTGGCCACTTTGTTTTCCCCTGAAAGAAGAGATATATGTGGCTAGAAATATATCTATTTGCTTGTATAAATACTGTCAGTCTAGGGGAAGAAACTTTTAGATTTGAGCTAAACTCCTGGTCTCTATTTCCTGACAGGTGAGAGCGGGGAGGGGGAAGCTCTCCGTCCGAGTCTCAAGTCCCTTTTGACCAGTTCCAATGAGAACACAAAGAACAAATGAAACCGTTCATCCACGTTGAGAACAAAACAGAAATCAGGGAAAGTTCACATATGAATATACACGTGGATAAGACAATATAGATCAAAGAACTTACTCATTGGGAATAAGATATCCCAATTCAACTAAGAGAGAATCCCAGATTATCCCCAATCAAGCCTCGAGGATAGCAGGCTGAGGATAGGGACATGATAGAGTCCACCAGTTCCTCTCATATTGACTTCTTCCTAGAGTCTTTTTTTCCCTTCAGTAATCTGAAAAAAGGTTAGCACCAAACATCATCTCTCTCGAAGCTAGAACAACTCCGGATCTCTTCCCCCTTCTCACTCTTGACCCTGTCCCCTTCTCATGTAGGTGTGTGACCTTTTCCAGTCTTACTCAAACTTACTGCTCTCCACCCATCCTGCAATCCAGTGCCTCCAGCCTCCTCGCCATTCCTCCCGTCTCATCCTTGCAGCACGTGGCCCTCGAGTCCCAGAGTTTTCACCAGCTGTCTCCCATGTCTGGAATTCTCTTCCTCCTTTACCTGCTTCCTGATTTCCCTGGCTTCCTTTGCAGCAAATATCTCAATTTGTACATCAAGTCCTCCTTTACGCTAGTGTCTTCCCTCTGCTGATTATTTCTGATTTATCCTACCTTTTATTTGTACACAATCAGACTGGGAACTCCCTCAGATCAAGAATTGTCTTTTTATCCTTGTATTCTTAGCACATAATAAACATTTAACAAATACTTGTTGATTTCTTGGCTTATGTGTTTCCTCATCTGTAAAATGTGAACGATTTGCACTTACGTCCCAAGGCTGTATTAGCTAGAACAACATAGGTAAAATTCGTGGCGCACCTTAAAGCACTTCATAAAGCTTACTTATCACTATTGAATAATCAGAATTATCCTTGGGGTGTCTGCTCACGTGCTCATCTCTTCCCAATTAAATGGGCCAACTTCTTAACCACAGGGGAACATATCACGTTTTGATTATGTCGTGATGCTCACTAGCAGTGTCGAAAACCCATTATTGTCCCACTAGCAATGTTGTTCTCTGTTCTTGGACAGCGACTGGTGGTCAGTTCTTGGTGCTAATTGGGGGGAACACTGATGAGGAGGAGATAGTCCAGGAGGAAGCCAGCAGGATGAGGGAGAAGTTGAAAGTGGGCCACATGGGAGCATTCAAAAGAAAAAGAGGTTTAGCCAAATGACTTAAAGGGAGAAGGAACACGTGAATTGTCAAGTGAGGGAAAGGAAGGGAAGGGGAAGGGAGAGGAGGGAATAGAAAGGCAGCGCCATGTACTCTACATCCATTCTGTGTACTCTATGGTCCAAACAGACCTTACTCCTCAGTCCACACGGTGCTTCATATCTTGCCTTCATGACTGTGTATTTTCCCTTATATCCATTATGGCGTCTCCTCTGTCTCAGAATTGCTGGTTTCCTTCAGGGATCGGCTCAAATACTACTTTTTATATGGTTTCTTCTTTCTGGATCTCCCCCTCCTTCCCCTCTCTCACCAGCTGATAGTGACCTCCCTTTCTAAACTATTTTATTCATTTTGCATCCATGTATACATATTTACATGGACGTGTGTCAACATGTATGTTCTCTTTCCAACAGAATGCAAGCTGCTACAATCACTGGGAGTCTTACTGGTGCCTCATGGCAAAGGGCAGGGGAGGACAAGATGAGAAAATCGAGATTGTGCTCGTCGTTGCTACTAGAGGGAAAACCACGCAGAGAGTACGCCCCTGAAGGGTCTCCTTTCTGCAGATTGAGAGCACATCTGATTATTTCCCAAGAAAGGAATAGAAAGCTCAGGAAAGCAGCTCTCCGAGGTTCCAGTTTGACAATATCCATTCCAAATCCTCTCCCTACCCCACCCCCAATCCATAGGGAACACTGAGGAGGGAGATCAGTGGGAGCCTGCACTGGAGATGTTGCTTGGGTGTCCAGAGTCTGGTGGCAGGGATTCCAAGGGAGGGAAACGCTCTCAAAACCCCTTTCTTTTTATTTTCTGTTCCCTTTATGTTGTCAGGGGCCAACAGGGAACAGAGCCTTAAGAACAGAGTCTCTAGACACTTTTGAGGAATGATTCGACTATATAAGCAGATTTAATGATAAAACTCTAAAGAATTAGAAATATACAAAAACGTCAAGGCTGCTGTTTTTTGTTTTTCGCTTTTCGCCTCCTGGTGGGGTAAGGGTCCTGTCCATCAGTCTTGTGCAAAAGGTCATGGTGCTGGCTCAGCAGTCATGTTCTCTCCCTTCCTGGGACAGGAGCAGCGCCCATGGGCGCCCTGACGCAGGAGGGCGGTGCTAAAGGACAGGCCTCTGGAGGCCCTGCTCGCTTCTCTTGGCCTGGAGGATGTCTCCGTGCTTCCGGCTTTATGTCCGACCTTTGAAAGTGTTCATGCAGGTGTAGCTGCCAGAAAACTTGTGGATTTCTTCAAGTGCTGCTTGTGGGAGTATGCTGCCAGGGCGAAAGGAGGCCATGAGCTTAAGACACTTACACGATGCCTTCTCTTAGCTTCAGGTTCCCCGCCCCCCTTTCCCTTCCCCAACCCGGGACTTCTTTCCATATGAGCTGCTATCTCATCAGGACCCATCCCCCCATCTTGTACCTGTGACACTGATTTCTTGAACCCAATTGTAAGACTTCACATTTGCTGCTGCTCAGTCTTATCTTAATCAATTTGGGCCAATATTCAAGACCTTTAGAGTGCTTCATCTAGCCTTCGGTGGTTTTTCTCTCTCACTGCTTAGTGACATTTCCAAACATGATAACACACACACACACTCACTATAGACATATTTTTGTCTTTATCCAAATCATTGATAAAAAATGTTAAAAAACAAAAAAAATAAAAAAAAACAAAAAAACAAAAAAAAACAGGGTCAAGCATAGATGTCTGAGGCACTCCACAGGAACTCTGCTCCCAAGGTAACATCCATCAATGATTACTTTGGGTCTGGCCCTCCAACCAGTCCTTCTACTATCCAACTGTACTAACATCAATATTTTGACCATGTTTATAAAGTGCTTAACACAGTGCCTTATACATAAGAACTCAGCAATGCTCGTTCCCATGTCTCCTCCTTTCCTGTGTTGATCTAAATATTGGCCCCGATTCATGTGTCATCCCATTCCCCCTCCCCGATTTTGTTTGTTTAAAAGCTGTGTTTTTTAGTTTGTAGCATTAAATATTTTATTTCAAAAAGTTCTCATTTTAAGGATGAAGCCAATATTTTGGGAGCAACCTATTAGCCTCAGGAGAGTATGCATCCAATGTTAAAACAATCCTGTTTTAACAGGAGGGCCGGACTTAGTCTCTGAACCCCCTATTCAGTCATCTTCACTCTTTTCTATCATTAAGGGGTGTCACGTAATTCTATAAGGACATTTCATTTCTATAGTCAGAGAGGTCCTGGATAGGTTGAGATCTGCATGGCACTGGAGATTTTTTTTTTTTACCTCAGCTTTAAAATCATCAGCTTGGCCATTTTTCCATGATTGTGTTCAATGTAATAATTAATGTGAAAAGGATGGTTGGGAAGCACCATGAAGTACTCACTAGTAATCACTTCTAAACTAATCTATAGAAACACAAAGGTGAATCCTTTTGAATCCTCTCTCTAACCTGATACGATGAAGACAAAAGTCAGCATTTATAATTATATTTATTCTCCCTGGGAGGTAAATACTATTATCATCCAGATTTTACATGGCAATGATGAGGAATGGAGACAGAGGGAGGATAAAAGACTTGCTTAGCTGAGAAGGGGCCAGGCAGAATATGAACTCGGGTCTGGAGGACTCTACCACCACTTCACCTAGTTGTCTAATCAGGTGGGCAAGGAAAGAGTTGTGGGACCTGTGCTTTGCATGCCCTCGTGAGATACTTGGTGATGTTCGACACATTTGTGGTGCGCTTCTTCTCGGGTGGGACCCCAGTTTGGGCACTGTCCATGGTACAAAGAAGAAAACACCATCCTCAAGAAAGCTTCCAAGTTAATGCGGGAGCTTCCAGCCCAGAACAGGACTGCTATTGAAAGAGCAAGTTGTGTGACTCTGGAGAATAAAGGCACCTTGAAGTACCTCCTCTGGGGATGTGGCCCTGGGTCCCAAGTTTTATGGTTTCATGGTGAATTCCCCCCCCCCCTTAGGCTGGGGTTAAGTGACTTGCCCAGGGTCACACAGCTAGGACGTGTTAAGTGTCTGAGACCAATTTGAACTCGGGTCCTCCTGAATTCAGGGCTGGTGCTCTGCTCTATCCACTGCACCACCTAGTTGTCCTGTTTCATGGTGAATTTGAAATCTGACCAGTCCAACTTCCCTCTGGCCTTCCGAACCTTATTTGTCTGATGTGTAAGAAAGTTCATTCTATCCTAGGCTGTATTAAGTCTCATTTCTGGGAGTGGAGCACTTCCAGTGAAGGGCCACAACAAGAGAAGGGTACCGAGTAAGCCAAAAGATGACGGACTGAAGGAGCTGAGGATGTTGAGCCTAGAGAAGAGAACACTTGTCTTTGCTTCTTTTCAAATGTCTTGGATGCTGCCACATGTAAGAAAATTTAGACTCATACAGTTTGGCCCCAAAAGGCAGGACTAAGAGCCATGGCTGGAAATTACAAAGAAATTAATTTTGGCCGGACACTAGAAAAAAACTTCCTAACCAGGCTGGAATGGCCACTGTCCACTGGCAGGAATGGGCATTCTCTCCCAGAGTGGGATTGGAATCGATGGACCCTTCCTGCCCTGAAATGCTTTGATTCTCTGGTGTGGAGAAGGCAGATCCTGAGATCCATCCAATTCTGTGATCATGCAATACTTGGAAAGCATTGCAACATGTGGTATTGATTCAATTTAACAACGATTTGTTGTTGTTGTTCAGTCAGACATGACTGACTCCATTGTGACCCCATTGGGGTTTTCTTGGTAGAGATACTGGAGGGGTTTGCCATTTTTTCTCCAGTTCATTTCATCGTTGAGGAAACTAAGGTAAACAGGCTAAAGTGACTTGCCCAGAATCACACAAGTGTCTGGGGGTAGATATGAGTTCAGGTCTTCAGGCCTGGTGTTCTATCCACTGTGCTACCGAGCTACCCATGACAGTGGGCTGAGCATCTATCACGTATGGTGCAGAAAGGAAACATGGGGTAACGGAGAGAGCTGGTCTACATTCAAGTCTTGCCTCTGACTGTTGAGCCTCTCGGCCTTCGAGACCCCTTCTTAAATGGTGGATCACAACTCCATTAGGGTCTCAAAACTGAATGTGGGAGTTGCAAAATTATGATTATCAGTTAATGTTTGATTTGTACACCTGGAAATCTCTCAGGTAAAAAGGCGTCTCGAATAAGAAGCCCGACACTAGTCAACTTTGAATGTGAAAAGAAGGCGTTGATCTTCAGAGGTAGCGAGTTTCCCATCCTGGCTTAGTCTTTCTCCCTCTCCCTCCCTTTGTAGATGCGCGGCTCCTGTTCTGATGGAGCTTAGGGCCCAGGAAGGGAAGCGAGGCCGGACATAACCTCACCCAGACAGAATGGGGAGGCCGGACACTGCATGGTGGCCCTGCCAAGGAATTCCTGAAAGGAGTCACAGATCAAGACCTGGAAGGCACCTTAGGGCCATCGTGTCCAACCTCTTCATTTTACAGAGGAGGAAACTGGGACCCAGAGAAGAGTCCGGTGTGGCGTGCTGGGTAGAGAGCTAGCCTTCAAGTCAGGAAGATGGTTCCAACCCCACCTGACGCCTCCTAGCTGAGACTCTCAAACCTTTCCATGCCTGGAGCCATTCCCTACACCAACAATGTGCAGAGGAGACACTGATGTGCATGAGGGGATCTCCAGGGCAGCGAAGGCACAAGTTTGGTCTCTGCTCTCCACAAGAAGGTCTCCTCTTCTGTCACAAAAAACCCTGGTCCTTCTCTCAGCTCAGGGTTTCCTACGAAGGCTCACTCAGCTGCCTTTTCTTCTGGCTTCTAGCCCATGTCCATGGCAACAGATGGGGAGTAGATTTTTTTCTGAGAATTAATGGCACAGGAAAATAGGGGCACTGGATAGAGCTGACCTGGCTCCGTGAAGTGTGTCCTGCCCTTCCCTGAAAGCACTTTCTAGGTCAAATAGGTTTAATGAAACAGGCAAAGCTGGATTGTCAAGGGGTTGTGGTGACCTACTCCCTGGTGCACTTGTATCTCCTGGGTCCCCTGAGTCCTTTCCCAGCCTCCAATCTGAGACTCGGAAAAAGCCGGCCAGAGCCAGAAATCAGGAAGTGCCATCAGAAATCAGCCTGACGCGGACAGGGCCAGTTGTGTGACAGCCAAATGACCTCAGGGAGTGTGGTGCAAGGTCAATTCCAAGGACGCCCTCCGAGTTGGGAGGAGCTGGGACTCGATCCTAAGTCTTATGAAACTTCAAGGTGAATTCCTGATCAGGATTACCCTTCCTTGTCCTCCCCAACAGCACATGCGGGGACGCACGTGCCAGACCTTTGGCTACGCTCTTGCATTTATTTTGTACAGGAAGAGCAGAGAGAGGGAGATGTGAAGTGCTAGAGGAGAAAGAGGGCCGCCATCTTGTCGGATGGACCTGTGACAAATTTATCGTAGGATGTGGACAGAATGACAACTATGGAAACCGTGTTGGAGAGAACTCAAATTGAAATGACTTATCTAGTACTCCAAGAGGGCAGAGACTGTGGCATTTTGTCTCTGTACCCCCCAGGGCTGGGAGTAGTGCCTGGCTCCGGCTCTATCGTGTGATGTTCCGTGGTCAGGGAGTTGCCTCCAGATTTTAGCTTATGGCCTAAAGGGCACGAAGGAAGACAGCTGACAAATCCTGACTGGGACACTGCAGGGCAGGACTCCCTCCCTCCTGGGCCCCTTTTCCTGGGTCATGGAGAATGGCATTTCTCATCATGTTCTGCCTTTTTCTTTGGAGAGGTCCTATCTTCTTGGAGGATGGGGGGAGGGGCTGCCTGCCCAGTCTTGTCCCCTTGAAAGGGGCTGCCCATGGTGTGCTGACACAGGGCAGACACAGGAGAGCTGATGGTGAGCCTGCCCCGTCCCAGAGACGTCAGCAGCTGAGGCACTGAGGGACAGCTTACTTCCTAGGCCAGAGAAGGGCTTCATGGGCAGCGCTCAACTTCCTGTGGAAACAAGGGGTGATTTCCAAGCGCTTCTGTGGAATATGATCCGATGCCGGCTATGCCGACAGAGAAGAACCTTCTCCAGGCCTTGTCGTTCTGCAGAGTGAGGATGGAGAGGGCGCAGAGACTTCCTGAGCAGAGTTCTGCTTAGACAAGAATCTGTGACCTCCAGACCAGAGGAGCGTTAAAGGGCCCGTGACGTGGGCAAGCAGGGCCTCTGGAATTCTCCCATCTCGGCTCTTAGGGACAGGGACAGGAGAGGAGATTTCATCAAGGGAATTTCCGGATGAGCAAGCTCCCTCTACCACTACAAGATGCACCTTCTCTGTAACTTAGGTCTTAAAGAAGTGCCTGGAGCGCCGAGAAGTCCGATGTCCAGGGTCATATGGCCAGCGCAGGCCCAGATTTCAGCAGGGCACCCTATTACCTCTGTTGTTGTGTTTCACTCTGTCCACTGTTTCCACTGGTGAGGGGAGTGCTGTAGGTCCAATGCAAAGGGGAGAGGAACACCGGCGGAGCTTCTGCACTATAAGAACGCTTTATTTCCAGTTTCTGCATTACCGAGAACGCTTTATTTCCAGTTTCTGTGCTCCCTGAGTCCTCCATATCTTCTGCGCGTTATGGCAGTCATCACCTGTGGGCATTTGTTACCTGGAGTGCTTGTACAGGAGCCAGGGATCCTGACAGGGAGTCAGGGTAAACCAGACAACAGCTGTATCTACACTGAACTGGGAGATTCTTCCGGTAACCTCCAGGTGAGAACATGATGATTTGAAAGAGAAACTGCCCTTTTAGCAACAGGCCTTTGTATCACACTTGGTCCGAGGGAGCCCAGAGGCCGTGCTGGGCTGGAGGCCATATGCTACTTACAGGATAAAGCATGAAGATTTTTTTTCATGTGTTAGGGAGAATAGAGAGCTAGCTCTCCAGTCAGGAAGACCAGAATTCAAATCCGGACTCAGACACTTAACACTTCCTGGCTATGTGACCTTGGGCAAGTCACTTAACCCCAATTGCCTTAGGGGGAAAAAATCTCTTTTCAGACTATCTATCTAGCTTTTATAATCCTGAGTAAATCACTTAACCTCTGTGTGCCTCAGTTTTCTCATCTGTGAAATGGGGATATTAATAATATCTACTTCCCAGAGTTGTAAGAACATGAAAATACTATATACATGCTACATATCACCATGTTTTGCACGACAAGCACGTGTCTTTCCCCACTAAATTCAATTAATTTCAACATTTATTTAGTGTCTACTATGTGCTAGGGATGCCAAGGTGACGTCCCTGAGGGCAGGAACCCCTTCCAGAGTCTAACACAGGAGGACCCTGCCCGCTCTGATGACAGCATGTATCACTGTCTTGCACTGACTGATGATGGGCTTCACAGGGCCACGATCCCTCTCCCCACCCCAAGCACCCCAAGCACCCCAAGCACCCCAAGCACCCCAAGCACCCCCTGTACCTTTTCAAGATGACCAGTATGTGCATCGTCCAGGGGAGCAGGAGGAGGGCCTGATTGAGCTGAACAGCTTCCACTGTCCTCCGGGCCACTGTTTCTGGCTTCAGTGGGGGAAAGAGATTGGGAAACCTGCAATTACAAACACAAAACGCTGTATCACGCTGATGTCTCACCCAGGGAGCCCCTGCACTCAGGGCTTGCAGGAACGGGAGCTTGGCCACAGGAGGAGGAAGGGATGGGCTCTCTCTGGGGAGGCTCAGTTTGGGAAAACGAGGCACGACTGTGCAGCAAAACCAGGACTTCCCAAGGAAATCACCTAGAAGAGAGAGGTTTATGGGGTGGCCTAAGGGCTGCTTGGGATCTTGCAGTCTAGAACACAAGAGAATCATTATCATTATCAAGCATTTATTAAGTGCCTACTGCGTGCCAAGCATGTGCTAAATGCTAGGGATACGAAGAAAGCCTAAGGTCCCTGCTCTCAAGGAGCTTACAATCTAAGGGAGGAAACAGCAGACAGACAATTATGGTCAAATATGCCTTAGATGGGATTGACTGGGGGTAATCTCAGAAGAAAGGCATTAATAATTAGGAGGTCTAGAGAGGACTTCCTGTAGAAGTGAGACTTAAAGGAAGCTGGGAGGCAGAGACGGGGAAGACAGAGGGGACAGTCAGAGAAAACAGGCAGGGTCAGAAGGCGGAGGGTCCGGTGAGAGGAGCGGCCAGGAGGCCAAGGCAGCTGGATCATGAACAAGATAGATGGAGTAAAATATAAGAAGCAGTAAAATAAAGGGCTTTTTAAAAGCCAGAGAAAGGATCACTGGAGTTTATTTAGAAGGGAAAGGACATGGTTGGACCCTCATTTGGGGAAGATCAGTTTGACAGCCGCATGGAGGAGGAGGAAAGGGGACGGGCTCGAAGCTGGGAGATGGACCAGGAGCCTCCTGAAGTAGTCCAGGTGTGAGGTGCTGGGGGCCTGCACCAGATGGCAGCCACATCAGAGGGGAGAAGGGGGCGTCTATTAATAAATGCTGTGAAGGTGGAAGTGGTGGAACCGACACCAGATTAGGTCTGTGGCGTGACCACGACTAAGGGTTCACGAAAGACCCCAGGCTGTGGAGCCCTGGACAGTTACCGGGAAGCTGGGGCGGGGGAGGGACTTGAATTCTGTTTTAGTCATGTTGGGTTTGGTATTTGGACAGTGACCAGCCTGAGATGTCCGACAGGCAGGTGGTAATGTGCGAGATGAGCTCATGAGAGAGGTAAGGGCTAGAAAAATAGATCTGAGGATCATCTTCATGGAAATGATCATTGATTCCACGGGGACTGATGAAATCATTGGAAGAGATAGGATAGACAGACTACAGACAGATAGAGGGAGAATGTCAGTGGATCCAGGACAAACCCTTGGGGGAGAGTCATAGCTCTCGATGCAAATCTGGAAAAGGAAACTGAGAAATAGTTAAGACAGGAGGAGATTCAGAAGAGATCAGTGTCAGGAGGAAGTATCCAGGAAGAAAAGTCAAGAAGGACGAGGCCTGAGAAATATCTCATCTGGATATTGAGAGGTCCTTGAAGGGAGCAGTTTGGGCTGATGGTGAGGATGGAAGCCAAACTGTCTGTAGAATGTAGAGGTTTAGGAAGAGAGGGAGAGAAGAAGACAGGCACCATCTGTAGACAGCTTTCTCAAGGAATTGTACCACAAAAAGGAAGGGCGATCCGCCCCCATTCTACAATCCCCAAAGAAACACCAGAAGGGCAATGGAGAGGAGTCAGCATATGGCCAGACGAAGAATTACAAAGGAGGACAGCGGAAAGGTGATCATTAAAAAAAAATGATGATGATTGAAAAAGAAAATGGGCCAGTCCTATGGGGAAGTGAGGGGTACCTGGTACGTGGCTGTACCAGAAGCTCAAGGAAAGAAGGCAAGGTCTCCAGCATGGGGGAAGGATTCCCCAGGGCCAACAGATGGAGGGGCAAGGAGAAAGGTCCCCAGGGGGCAGGTGGGGCGGGCTGTGACCTGTGTCACTGGAGACAGTGTTCATGAGCAGGAGGCCACAAGTCCCCTAGAACACTCAGATGGTTATGAAAGGGTGTAGCTTCTAGGGAAAATATAACAATAATCTAAGGTCCCCTGACCTTCGAGTGCTATTGTTCTAACAATCTGTCTATCAATGATCCTAAAGCCTTCAGGCCTTAGGAAAGTTCTACAAACACTGCTGACTGTCAGATGCATAATCTGCTGGTCAGTGATGACTAAGTTCCTGAGATCACTCCTGGACTATAAAATTAGCCTATCAGTGACATGAAGAACTGAATAAATTTGTCTCCTTGTTCCCCATTCTTTGCTAAATCTTCTTGGATTAGTCCGCTTCAATTGGCGTTGCGATTAGAATAAACTTTGCCCCTTCACTTGGAGATGGGTTCAAGCCTGCAAACTCTTTTGAGACACCTCACGACACCGGTCTGTGACCCCAACTTTTGGGGGGCTCCTTCTGAACCTCAACAGCCAGACGTTTTATCAGTCCTCGGCAGGCTCTGCTGAAGTCATGGCTAGAATAGCTGCAGCTGGGAACAGTGGCCGGCTCTTCTAGTTTCTTTCAGGAAGAAGGTTTTCATTAAATACCATTAGTCCATCCCTCTTCATTTGCTCATCCCGGGACTGCGAGCATTCAGGCCTATATGTCAGTAGGCAACGGCCGCCCACCAAGGGAGAAAGTCTTATATTTCTGTCTCCAAAGGGGAAGAGGGCAAGGAGGTGGAGTTCGACGTGAGAAAGGGGAAAACACGGCCATAAATCTGATTTCCAGCTCCAACCTGTCGCTGTACATCACGAGCTCAGAGGAGCGTTTGACGTGCTTATGAGAATCATCCCTTCCCCAATTCTTTGGAAGTACTTTAGGGGATTGAGACAACCTTGCAAATAAAAGTTAATGGGTTCACCAGTCCCTAACCGCCATCCTCAGGAGGTAGCTGATCTTTAGGTCTCGGCCTCCGCTTGTCCAGCCTCAGATCGGCAGGTGGCTGCTCTGAGCCTCCGGCATCCGAGGGCCTTGGAAGTTCACATCAGGAGTTTGGTCCAGGGGCAGACCCAAGCCTGAGCTGTCTCAGGTCTTATCCAGCTTCTCCTCAAAGTCCTACAGGGTCCTACGGGAGGTCTTCTGTTCTCTGGACCCCGAGATGACAAAAGCAGATTCCTCTGGCTGTCTACCCGCCATTCCCTTGTCCTTGACCTGGTCACTGGGAACAGCGATCACATCAACTATGGTTCCTGGAGGATGAGACAGCAGCAGCCAGAGGACCCCGCTCTCATGTCCAGTTTAGAAATAACTGTCGCCCTCCATGGCACATAGATGCATTTTAGGAAAACTTAAATAGCAATGCATTGTAAGAAGCTCCATCTTAATCAGATGGGGCCAGCACTGTCCTCGATATATTCTCTTCCTCCATTGCAGATTCCTAACCATCTTTAAACTATGAACTTTAAAAATTATTTTTGGATAATTTTGAAATAATTTTGAAAATTTGGATAAATTTTACAATTCAACACAATGGGCTTCCTTTGTAATCTCATATTTTTTGCATTCAAAAACACTATTCTAATGAATCTATAGGGTTTGTCAGACTGCATAGTAAGTACTTAATAAATGCTTGTTTCTTTCCTTAAATATCACAAAAAGGTGAAGAACAGAAGGGAAAAAGAACTTATTAGGCACCAATTATGCACCAGGCACTGAGCCAAGTGCTTTACAGATGTTATTTTATTTGATTCTCACAACAATCCTGGGAGGAGGGGCTATTTTTATCCCCATTTTAGAGAGAAGGCAATTGAGTCAGACTGAGATGAGGTTGCCAGCCCAGAGTCACACAGTGAAGTTAAGTGCCTAAGGCTGACTTCAGGCTCAAGGCTTCATCTCTTGTCCCACCCCCTGCTAAGAAGAACCCCAGAATGTAAGCGACTTGAGGGCAGGAACCGCTTCCTCTTTTGTCTTTGTGACCCCAGAGCTTAGCAGAGTGTCTGGCACATAATGTTTCATAAATGCTTTTTCATTTTCCTTTTATTTCCTAAGGCCCATGGTCTTTACTCACCTGACTCTCATTCCCTGAAACATCTCTGTGCTAGTATGGAAGGGCAGGACAGTGGTGGCGTTGACCCCTGGACAGTCCAGCAGACCCAGAGTCAGACTCTCCATGAAGGCGAAGGAAGACGCTTTGGAGGTGCAGTAGTCAATGGCTCCAGGGATGGCCGACAAAGCCAGAACTGAATTTAGACACACAATATGGCCATTCTGGAGCTCTAGCATCCGGGGCAGGAAGGCCTTGGTGGTCTAGGGCAGAAACAAGAAGTCAGCTTGGAAGATATTCCTTTCAATCCCCTAGCATGCATCTTTTTTCCCCCTAAGGGGCAAGGATCTCAATAACATTTCTAGGCAATAAGTCTTACAATTAAGGGGGAACAAAAAATTAACTATCGTCTGCTTAGTGGAGACAGATCATAAAGACCCAAGAATTTCTGGCATGAGTTGGATCCAATACCAAATTGCTCTCTGACATGTCCGCTGGCCTGCTGATCTCCCCCACCAGGGTCATTCTCAAGGCCGCTGGACCTATCTTAGGAAGAAATGTCCACATCCGATTCAGCCGCTGCTCTTACCCAGAACTGCCCCAGTGTGTTGATGTGCTGCGACTTCAAGAGGGCATCATCATCACTGTCCATCAGGCTCTTCCCATGGACCACGGCAGCGTTGTTGACCAGAATAGTGATATCCCCTACCTAGAAACAAAAGGAAGAGAGCAGAGCCCAATTATGACCTAAATTCCCTCTGTTCAAGCTCAGCTGGGCACACCTCTCACTGCTCAAATGGACACGTCCCCTTCCGCCTCCACGAACTGCACGGGCCGCCTCTCAAGCACAGAAAGAACTTATTGCGCAGGTCACTTCTCATGCATAGAGAGGATTATTTCCAGTTGTTAAAAAAAATCCTTCTACTCCTCCAAGACTCAAACTACCTCTTTCTGTCTGCTTGTGATTGCTCTAGTTGAAAGTGGTATCTCTTCCCTCAAATTTCCCTAGAATATTTGTTTGGTTTTCTTTCCCACCCTCACCATTAATATAACATAATATAATGTAATATATAATATAATATAACATAACAATATTCTTATTTGTGTATGTGGTGTTTTTCTCTAACAGACTGCAAGTTCTTTGAGAGCAAGAATTATACCATTCAGCTCAAATGAACAAACACTTATTAATCTTGCACTGTGTCCAAGGCTCAGTGCTGGACAAGGGGTGAGAGCTGAAGGGGCTGAACAAGGACAGAAATGTGGCAGTCCCTGCCCTCAAAGAGCTTACCTTCTTGGGGAGAGGAGGCAGAGTGTACAGAGATAAGTACAAAAATATTACTTAATTGTGCTGCTAGAATGTATATTCCTTATGGGAGAGGCTATTTTGTTTTTATTTTTATATCTCCATTCTGACATCTATCATGTTTATATTTATCTTCTATATCCTATCTATACAAACATACACAGAAGAGAAATATGACCTAGATTTCTCATCAAGATCATTGGATAAGTTGCTTGTGATTGAAATCCAGACAATGTGGGGGTGTTTGGTTTCTTGGGGGAGGGGGATTGTGGTGTTCAGGGTCTGGATTTGCTATTTTATCTCTAGAGAGTGTAAGTTAATATTCTCTGAGAGATTCTCGGATCTGAGATTTAAATGATAGTATGTGTCAACAATCAGTATTGGAACCTAAATTATCCTGAACTCCAAATCTAGCCCTATTTCCAATAAATGTTAACAAATGAGCTGCGAATGAATGGACCATAAGAAATCAGCCAGTGGAGAAAAGGATTTAGGAAAGGAAATAAGAGAGAGTGGGAGAATGATTCCAATTTCTTTGGGTTCTTTTTGTTCATGGACATTGTCAGACACTTTTGCCATGCTCTACTCTAGGAAGGACCCTCCCCAAGCACCATCTGTTTCTGGGGAGTGGAGAAGCAGCAGCAGTGACCAAGGACGAGTTGGTCCCTTGAGTCCATCATGAGGTTGGGCCTGGCCATCCATGTGGACTAAGGTTTTCTTGGAGCCAGATCACAGGGAAGACATCTCTTTTCAAACACGCCTGAGATCTGAATGTGCCATCATCTTCCACAGGGATTCCCAGCCTTTTAATCTGAGCTGAAGACAGGTCCAAGAATCAGCAGCCTCTATCTCCCTCCCAGCCTCCCTACCTTCTCTCGAACAGCTTTTGCCGTCTGGTAAACCTCTTCCCGGTTGCCCACGTCACAGATAAAATAGTGGCATTCGGTACCCATCAGCCGGATTTCTTCGGTGGTCTCCTTTAGACATTTCTCAGTTCGACCCCAAAGGATGATCTGAAAGTGGAAATAAATAGAAAACTCAGCCAGAAAATCAAAACCAAGTTTATTATTAAAAAAGCTGACATGATAGCTAGACCATGTATCACTTCAGAGAACTATGGTACCATTTACCTAGCACTTTGTGATTTACACATTATCTTCTCTTTTTATCCTCACTACAATGTTGGGAAGAAAATGCTATTGCTTCCCACATTGTACTGAGATGTAGAGAGTTTGAATCAATTATTAAATGAAGGTGCTTCCTTTAAATAGCCTCCCCTTCCTCCCATTTTCAGTGTTTCAGTCTGCCCTTTTAAATATATATATACACACATATATGTATATATATATATAATATTTTATTTTTCCAAATACATGCAAAGATGGTTTCAACATTCACTCTTGCAAAACCTTGAATTCCAAATTTTTCTCCCTTCCTCCCTCCCTCCCTTCTGCCCTCCTCTCCAAGACAGCAAGCAACCCAATATAAATTAATCAAGTACAATTCTTCTACACATATTTCCATATTTGTAATGCTGCACAAGAAAAATCAGATCAAAGGGAAACAACCATGAGAAAGAAAAAAAACAACCAAAAAAGGTGAAAATACTATATTTTGATCCACATTCAATCCCCATAGTTCCCTCTCTGAATATAGATGGAGCTTTCTTTCCCATGTCTATTGCAATTGCCTTGAATCAAGAGGTACCTTTTGTATTTGATCATACTCTATGTATGATGTTGATCACCTCCCATCCTCCATGTATCCTCTTGCACATGAGTTGGAGAAAGATCACCATAGAACCTAGGTTTTGATATTAAGCTCACTCTACAGCCTCACACTGCCTCTAATTCTGAATATATGATAAATCAAGGCGAGCACAGTTTACCTCTGTTCTAGGTGCTGGAGACAAAAACCAAAGAGGCAAAGACAAAAGAATCCATTTCTGCCCTAGACAAACTTTCATTCCACTGGTGGAGGGAGAGGGAAGGGATGGAATATATTCACATATAAGTATACTTGGGATAGCTACAAACTCAATACACAGTAATGGAGAGGCTAATAATAATTTGGGGAAGAATCAGAAAAGGATTCGAAGGAGGTGGCAACTGAACGGAGGCTTGACAGGAGCTAAGGGTTCCAAAAGGCAGGATGAGGGATGGCATTCTAGGCAGGAGGGACATGCAAAGAGATGAAATCCTGTGTATGGAAACAATGAGCAGGTCAGTCTGGCTAGAACGTATAGATTACTGTAGAAGGACAAGCCAGAATCAGATTGTGCCTTGTGAATGCCAAATAAAGGGCTCTATGTTGTACGCTAAAGGCAGTGAGGATGCCCTGAAGCTGCCTGACAGGGCCTGTGCTTTGGGATGGGGCATTTGGCATCTGGTGGATGGGAGGGTCAAGACAATGAGGAGGCTACTAGAGTGGTCCATGGAGCTGGTGATGAAGGCTGAGACTGGAGTGGTTAAGATGCGAAGAGAGAAGGGGATGGAGTTAAAGAGACCTTGAGGAAAGAAAGCTCCATCTATATTCAGAGAGGGAACTATGGGGATTGAATGTGGATCAAAACATAGTATTGAGACTGGATGAGACTTGGAAACTGTTGGATATGGAAGCTGGAAGCATCAGTGTAAATGGCAGAGGGGAGGTGCTTTGAACAGAAATATGGAAGTTAGGAGATGGGCTGGGGGGACGGGTTAGAGGAAAAAAAGGTGAGTTCTGTTTTGGACAGAGAACGGAGCAGGCTAAGTTTGAGGTTCCTATGGGTCATCCTGATGGAGATGTTCGGCAGGGAGATATGTAGATTTGTGCTGAATCTGCAGAGAGAATCAGCATTGAGTGCTATGTCTCTGGGTAGTGCTCTGGACCTACAGTGAGGAAGACCTGGTTCAAATCCACAACTTGCTGTATGATCCTGGGAAAATTTGTTAACTTAGTTCTGCTTCAGTTTCCTCATCTGTAAAGTATAATAACAGTATCTACCTCCCAGGATTATTGAGGATAAATCAAAATCTTTGTAAGCTGTGTTGCAAACATTACGGTGCCACAGAAATCAACATTCTTCTTTTTATTATTAATTTTTGATTATGGCTGAATTCACATCAGCTGATATGGTCACCAAGACGGCCTAAGAGCAGAGGGTGCAGGATGATATTCTGGAGCAGATCTGCATATAATAGGCAGGCCAGGGATGATGATTCTGCAAAGAAGTCAAAGATTTGGGGGGTGGTAATTATCACCCCTGAAGCTCTCACAAAGCACTTCTCTTTGGGAGGAATTCAGGTTCATATTGCACTTGGATTAATACTCTGTGCTGCTGAAACCCCGATTTTCTCTAAAGGTCCTACCCAGTGCCTATTTAGACATTGGAGCTTCTGGACAGGGACCCCTCTTTCCAGCCATCGGCCTGCCTGAAATACCATTGGAATAGTGGGGGCAACCAAGGTAGGAAGGAAAAGAGGGAGCTTAAAGATATCTGGAGTTTTTTCTAGAATTGTATACATTAATAACAACAACCACCAGAATGACAATAACTCACATCTCTATTATGCCTTATAATCTGCCAAATTCTTCTGTGAGGCTGCGAATATAAATATTGCTACATCCATTTTGCAGGTGAGAAGACTGAGGCTTTGAGAAACTTAAGAGCTTTTGTTCATTATCACAATAAATTTGTGTGGTGACGGTTGAGCCCAGGCCTCCCAACTCCAAACCTAGCATTTCGGAAAACCCCTCATTAAAAGTTTTGGGAATGAGAAAAGCACTTTGGGGGGAGCATATCCGCAGAGATTCCCAGAGAAATGTTTAACCAGAGAAAGGCTATGTGGACACAGGGATAAGACTAAGTGACTCCCTTAAACTCTGAGTAATTGAAAAACCAATGAAGGTACCAGATGAGACATATAATTCCTTTGTCCTTTCATGAGACCGGGAAGACAGAATTTTTTATATTATCAGGCATTGTATCAGGTAATTTGGTTCACTTTTCATAAGGAAGGGCATAGGGGAAGGGGAAAGAGTTGAAATGACTGTAGTATCAGGACAAAAACATATATCTTTTTAAAAAACAAAGGTTAAGTGATTCCAAGAATGAAAAATCATTTCTCTGCAGCTGGAGAATTCATTTGCCCTTAGACTGGGTGCTGACTCCTCATGAACACTTTCTTTCTCTCTGGAAACTTTTTACCTACAACTTGACTTTGAAATCTGCAGAAAAGTTATCCAGTTAAGGGATGATCTAACCAGCCACAAGAACGTCTGGGAGAGGAAACGAAGGGCATGTCGGTTATGGGGAGAAGCCTTCAGCAGCCCGTGAGGGCCCTTCTTCGGCACGTCCTCCACAGACAGTGTAAGAAATCGGATGGAAGCTTTTGACCGCTGAGCCATCACAGGGACGGGGCACCCTGTGGGCCAGCAGAATAAAGGCTTTGTGCAAGGCTCTCACACAGAGCTGCAGGGAAGAGATGGTGAGTGGTGGGAAGCCAGGGATGCTGGGGCCGACTATTTCTTAAAGTATAAATAGGGCCAGAGTTCCTAACATGGTGTAACCATGCCCTGCTTTACTCATTTAGTAATGAGAGGAATAATTCCCTCTGAGGGAAGAGAGATGAGAGTTTGATGGGTCTCCCAAATCCAAGGCGCTTCTATCCTTGCCTGCTTGCCTTTGGAGCTAAGGGACGAGGGGCATCTAGAGAGAAATTCTGAAGGCCCCACAGACCTCCATCACTGAGTTTTTAGCTGAAGTGGATTTTGCATCAACTTAAGCATGGACCTGCGACTTCCCCCTGAGATGATAAAGTTCCCTGAGGGCAAGGGCAGTGTCATTTTGACCATATAGGGTTAAGGGAAGGGATTTCACTGCTGGACTGAGATCAGCACCTACTCTGTGACCTGGGGGTTAGAAAGTTGCCAAGGGTCCTGAGAGGGGGTCATCTTGCCCAGAGTCACACGGCCAAAATGTGTCCGGGGCAGCACTGAACCCAGCTTCCTGACTCTGGGATGAGCCCTTTGGCTCATGGGAGGAGCCTGATGAATGCTTTTCAGCTGTGAGCAAGAAATGATGCATTAAGGGGCAGCTAGGGGGCGCAGTGGAGAGAGCACCAGCCCTGAAGTCAGGAGGACCTGAGTTCAAATTTGAACTTAGACACTTTAACACTTCTAAGCCGTGTGACCCTGGGCAAGTCACTTAACCCCAGTTGCCTGGGGGCTGGGGGGAGAGATGCACTCAAGTACCTGAAATCTTTTAAAATTGGTGGCCGAGGATGTTCAGGTCCTGCATGAAGGGCCCGGGAGGTGGATGGGCCACTGGCTGGAGTCAAGAATTTTGGATTCAAATCCCGTCTCAATCCCTGGCCGTGGGGCCCGGCAAGTGCCGGCCCTGGGCCTCCTCTGTAAAGTCCGAAGCTGGACTCGTGGCCTTCTCCAGTGGCTTCCAGGTTCAAATCTATCATTCCGTAAGACGGGGCACGTGTGACGGAGGGGTTACTGGGGACAGAGGGGAGGCAGGTAGCGAGGGCTTCGGCTCAGCCTTCTTTATTAGGCCCCGCTTGCTCTCCAGGGCTCCAAAGGAAGGCTTTGTTGGGCCTCGGGGAGGGCGATGGAAGGATGGGGGATGGGGGCGGGGCAGTGAGCGTCCTCTCCTGAATCTGAAAAGGGGAGCATGGGAGCAGGATGGGAAAAAGAAAAGATCTGTCCAACTTTGCTCCTCTCTGGCTTCCAGACAGGGTCTCACTGGCAACTGGGCTTCAAGTTGGGGTGTTGCTGGCAGCCAGAGAGATCCCAGCGAGAATCCTCATAATAGCCCCAGACACAGGGACCTTGTTTCTTTGAATTCCCATTCATTCAGGTTATGTACAGGGGGCGGAGGGAAGAGAGAAAATGTAATCTCTCTTTTTGGACAGGTAGCTGCCAGGCCTGGACGGGATCCAGCCACTGTCTCTCTGGTCCCTTCAGCTACCATCCCGGGCGGATGGGCAGCTCCCCCATCTCCCCCACCCCTTCCCACATGCAGGGACTCTGCACCTCCCCCCTGTCCCAGATCCCCTCCCATAGAAGCCCTACTCTTCTTTCAGAAAGTTACTGACCAGAAAATTGGGGAGGGCAGTGGCCCAGCAGGGCGGGTAATCCCCTCTGGGGGGAGGGGTCTTTGCCCCCTGTAACCTCAGAATGACCTCACCCCAAGGCTGGCCAGTGTCAGGGAATGGGGCTAAGAGAACAGCCCTCTTCCACCCCTGAGAAAATCAGGGATTTGTGGTGGGTGAATAAGGGAGAGAGAAAGGAGAGATTTATGACCCCTTGAAACTTAACCCTGCCTGCTCCCTGATTAACTTTCAGGACAGGGATAGGCTGAGGTCTGGTGGGGAGAGGTGGTGGTCAGCAGCAGTCAGATTTACTCTGGGGTGTAGCTTGTACCCGGGAGTTACCGGCTACCAGCAACTGAATGTCCTGTGCCACGTGACACGCAGGGTGCCAAGATGGAGACCTCCGTCCAACCACCCCGACAGCAAGGCTTTCCCCATTACTTTACATGATTTTCTAAAGCACTCATATAGTAAAGACAGGTTCACATGTTGGAGCTATAACAGAGCTTTCTTCTCCCTTCCTATTTCCCTCAGTCTCCTTTTTCTTGCTCATGCTTTCTCTCAGTCTTTGTTTCTTTCTCTCTCCTCCCTTCTCCCCTTTTTCTTGCTCATGTTCTGAGTCTTTGTCTGTCTCTCTTTCTCTTTCCCCCTCACTTCTCTCTCTTTTTTCTTGTTTCTCAATCATGTTCTCTCAGTCTTTATTTCTCTCTTCCCCCTTCCCTCTCTCTCTTGTTTCTCAATCATGTTCTCTCAGTATCTGTCTCTCTCTTTCTCCTCCTCCACTTCCCTCTCAGTTTTTAATCATGTTCTCTCTCAATCTCTGTCTCCCCCCCCCCCCCCCCGCTATTTCCCTCTCTCTCCTTTTTTTCAATCATGTTCTCTCTCAGTCTCACTATGAACATAGCTACAGTTCAAGGTCAAAGTCCCTAGAATTGTTGTTACAATGAGAAATTTAGAGTTATAAGGGGCCTCAGAGGCTTTACAGTTAAGGAAACTAAGGCTTGGAGAGATGCTTAAAAAAAAAAAAAAAAAAGATAAAATCTCAAAGTTCCCAAGTCATGAGAGACTACAATTTTAGGATTTGTTCTTAATGGGAATCTCACCCCCTTTTACCTCTCTGGCAGGAGGAAGTTAACAAAGTCCAGTCTTATAGACAAGATGGAGAACGCAGACACGGTCTAAGAGCAGAATATGCTTCTGGCTTACCACAGGTGCTCACAAGGTGGGGAGCACTTGAAACTGCTTTCAATGGAGCCAAGCTTGGCTTGCTAGAAAGCAGGGACAGTTTGGAACAATTGAGTCTTGATCTTCTCTGTATGGATTAGTCTTGGACTGAGTTTCCCCTGAAGAGAAATAGAGGAATTCCTGGACTAGTCTGGGAATCTGAGCCAAGTAATAGCTGGAGCAAAAGGGGGAGCAAGAGACAAAACTCTGATGTCAAGATGCAAGTCTGGATGTGGTCTCCATTCATTCTAGGCCTAGAAGCAAGTCATGTTTGGAGTTTTGCAGGGGAAGGATCTGGGGAGGGGTGGAAGCCAATGAGTGTCCAGTGGGATGGTTCCTAGCTCATCCTTGGTCCATGTAAACTCAAAGCCCAGGATCTAGGTGGTGGGTTCTACTGTTAACTAGAAAAGGGCTAAATACTCTCCAAGGTGCTTCCATATTCATTATTTTACTGATTTTAGTCATTTGTCTTTTTTTCCTTCCTCCAGTTATCTTTTCATTCTCTTCAGTAGAATGGAAGCCCTTTGAAAGCAGGGACTTACTACTTATCAAAGTACCTTAAATCTGTCTTTGTCTGTCAGGCTGTCTCTTCCCCTCCCTATTTCCCTCTCCTTTTTTCTGCTCCTGTTCTTTCTGTCTCTCTGTCTCTTTATCTCCCCATTTCCCTCTCTCTCCTTTTTTCTCACTCATGTTCTGTTTCTCCCCCCATTTCCTTGCTCATATTCTGTTTCTCTGTCTCTCTCTCCCCCTCCCTATTTCTCTCCTTTTTTCTGCTCATGTTCTTTCTGTCTCTTTATCTCCCCATCTCCCCATTTCCCTTTCTCTCCTTTTTTTCACTCATGTTCTCCGTCTCTCCCTCCTCCCTATTTCCCTCTCCCTTCTTCTTGTTCATGTTCTCTCTCACTCTCTGTCTCTAGCTCTCTCTGTGTCTCTTCCTGTCTGTCTCTGTCTCCCTCTCGATCTCTCCATACATAGGCAGCACAATCCAAATGTTCCTTCTAGCCTTCTGGAGTCTGTGATCCTATAAAATCACTTGATCTCACTGGGACTCAATTTCCTCCTTTGTAAAATGGGCTGGGTGGTCCAATACTCTGTGAAGCAAATAATTCAAGTATCAACAGCTGAGGAACAAAGGATTTGTCCAAAGTCACAGAGGTAAAAAGTGTCAGAGGCAGGCCTGAGCCTGAGGTGGGAGAAGGCCAAGGGGCACAGGGGTCTAGCTGGGAGGACTCAGATTACTTCCTGCAAGGGGGAGGGCATGGGAGTCCCAAAGCCCAGGTCAGGAAACCCCTCTTCTCTCCAGCACAGAATGTCTGCTGGCTGCCTGTGGCCTCAGCTTAGCCCAGGAGAAGCAGGGGCAGGCCCAGGGAGCTGCCTGAGTGTTGTTTGCTATTAACCAGTCCCCAAGTGGGCCACAGAACTGTCCAGTCTTTGAGGCTTGAATGGGGAAGGAACAAAGGAGAGGCCCTGGGGACAAACAATGCCAGGAACCGGCTTTGTCCGGGCAGACCAGAGCAGTAGGGCTCTTCCAAACATGGGGGGGTGGAGGGGAGGGATAATGAGGAGGGCCCTATAGAGAGAGGAAGGAAGGGAGGAAGAAAAGCATTCTAAATCCATCTGGCTGGGCCTTTCAAAAGTCCCCCTTCTGTTCACTTTGATGTTCCATGTTCCCAGAAAAGTCCCATCTCCTTAAAGGTACAGCTGGCTTGCCTGGCTCCTTCAACACCCCTCCATCTTCCCGCTCCTGCCCCTTGGCTTGTCTCCCCGCACACAACTTGGCAAAAACGGCCATGGCAGGACTCAGGAAGTGATGAGGACATTGAAAGTCTTGTGGGAGAAAGCAGTCCTATCCTGAGAGCTGGCAGATGGGAAGGGAAGACTTCCAAAATATGGACACCTCCCCAAACAAAAAAAGAAACTCAAGGGGAACATGGGAAACGGGTTCTTGGCTCAGGTTTCTAAAGGAGAAGTGTCATGGCCCAGGGGCCCAGAGGATTCTGGAAAGAGCCCTGGAAGGGGCCTTAGGAAGCCTCTATATTTCCTTCCACCCTCATTCTATAGATGAGAAACATGATCAGACCCTCAAAGCCATAGCTAATCGATCAGTCTTTACTTTTCAAGCTGGTGGTCAGAGAAATAAAGAGCAGATAATGTAGCTACAAGAAAAGGGAAGAAGTAGGAGACATGGATTCCAGGCTCTGTCTTCTCCCTGACTTGTTCTATGATTAAGGGTGAGTGACCAAATCTGACATAGACAGAGAGGCTGATGGGAGGCAATAAGAACTGCATAAAAAAGGCAACATTTAGAGGGTCCTCAGACTGTGACAAGAGCAAGACATGAAGTAATGCCTCTGTGTTGGTCATTCTGGGACCTGGAAAACACTCCCTCCTCCTCACCATGGCCTCAAATTCAGGCCCTTCATTCAGGGGACAGCTCAAGAGCCACTGCCCTCGGGGAAACCTCTTCTGACTCTCCTGGTAACTAGGGCCTTACTCCACCAAATTAACCTGTATCTTTCTTGTATTCACCTATATTTGGACATCTGGTCTCTCAGGGTCTGATGGTAGCTCCTTGAAGGACAGTGACTGTTTCATTTACATATTTGTATCCAAGGTACCTATGATGTTTCCATCATATAATAGGAACTAATAAATGTGTGTTTTCAATTGATTTGATATCAATGTCAAAAGAATAAGAGGAAAGTGGACCCCCAGGAGGGCTTTGGGAAATGGGAAATGAGATGGGTCTCACAGGGTGAGAGAACAAGGTTGGGCTGTGACTCAAATTACTGTAAGGAGTACACATTGATACTGATGAAGTCATAGATCCCTCTGAGTACAGAACCTCTTTGGGCCTCAGTGTCCCTACTATAATCAATGAATCATCATTTATTAAACACCCATTATGTGCCAAGCACTGTGCTCAATTAAGAGATTATGTCAGAGGGACAGAAATGATATTAGTATTACTTAAGGCTTTTAAAAAGGACACGCACACCCTAGACATCTGAATCAATTATTTAGTACAGATTTTCCTGGTCTCATGATAGATATCTCTCTCTGGTAGAAAGCTTTTTGTATCTGGAATTGGAGGGTCCAAGTTCAAATCATCACTTTGCTACCTGTGGGACACTTGGCTAAGTCACTTGACTACCCGAAGCCTCAGTAAATGGATTAGGGGCTGGGGAGGGGATTGGACTAGAAGATCTCTACTTTGCCTGCTAGCTTGGACATCAATTTATGTTCTCCCTGTGAAGCACTGGGCTTCCCCTTTAAATGTGCCATTGCCTATTCTTTGTTAATGCTACCTGAACTTTTCCCAACTGAAAAACTAACTTTTTCTGGCTACTGAAGACTTCTTGATGAATAGAAATCTGCCATAGCAGCAAACTTTTCTACTCCGGAAGACAAATGAGAATGAAAATTGGTCAGGGTCCACTCTTGCCAAAGTGGCTCAAAAAACCAGGTTTCTTCCACTCCAATTCAAGTAAGCCTTCATGATGTATCAGACATGGTACTATATCCTGGGTCACATAAAGAAATAAGTGCAAACTTACAGTTTCTGACCTCAAGGGACCTACATTTTACTGGGAGATCCAATATGTACGAAAGTGAGAAAATTCTGAAGAGGGAGGATATCAGTATAATAATGTGTGACTAACATTTTGGGATTTGGAGTTCAGAGGGTCTGGACTAACTTAGACTTTTGTGATCTTTGAGCCAGCAGGCAGCTTTGAGTCATACTTGGGAGGTTTGAAAAAAGATGCACATGGGCTCTAAGAGGACAAACTGGGAATGAGGACTTGAGACTTGATGAAATGACATCCTTGGCCCCAGCCAGGACATGAGCTGAGCTGGAGAGAAGTGGGGACAAAGGGTGAAGTGACAGACACACAGAGATAACAACAGAATGAGACAGGTAGAAATGGAACCAGAAAGAAGAGGGAGACAGAAAGAGTGAGACAGAGATAGGTAGAGACAGAAAGGAGAGACAGAGGGGAAAAAAAAAAGAAGATGAAGAGATAAAAAAGACAAAGAGATTTAAGAGAGACAAAGAGAAATTGAGGTAGGGAGAAAGATATATAGAGAGAAATTGAGAGAGAAGGGGGCAAGAGAGAAAGAGAGAGACAGAGAGAGCAATTAAAAAAAATCCCTTAGATTGAAGTTATTGGATGTAATCATCTCCTCAAGGACTGAAAGTAGTTTCCAAAAGTCTACTCTTTCCTCATCTTCTTTCTTATCCTCATAGGGGCCTTGTAACAGGCACAATCATCAACTCTTTTTACTTCTAAGCATAACTTTGTCCCAACTTTGCTTTCAATAAAAAGACACCTAATCAGTCAGGAAACCTTAATAGCATACTTACACTGTGCTGAGAAAAATCTTGGAGGAAAGCAGGGATTAGCTGGACATACATAAAATTTAATTAAGGCAAAAAGCCAAACTTCTGTACAAATGTTAAACATTTTCCTAACTGGGGAGCTCCAAGTTATTGTGATTATTCTAACTTTTCATCTAGGATATAAACTAGGATATTCACTGAATAGCTGAGAGAGGGACCATGAGGACTTATTGGCCTTTAGGTTGCTTCTAGTCTAAAAGCCAGTTGTCATGAAAATATATGAGTGATTAAATCTCTAGTAATTAGGAGAGAGACAGGAAGAATAGAACCCTAAACCACTCACTTCTTCCAGGAAGGAGACAGATAAGGTCTGGGAAGTATTCATCTCCAGACATTGCCAGAGAACGTAGGAGGCAAAAAGGATGGAGTACCAGTTGGCCAACTCTTCCTCCACAGACACCTACCCATTATGAAAAATCAACAAATTCTGCTGTTTGATGATATTTTTAGAATCTCTTGTGTGTTGGAAATCTTTAGTCAGTTATCCTATCTCTATTGTTCTTTTCTGCGCAGATTATTTTCCATCTTTTCCAAGGAGCCTTCCTTTATTTTCTTTCCCTATCGGCCTTCAGATAGTTATTTGTGTGTGAATGTCTGATTGCCCTACTGAACTGGCTCTGAAATCTTCCGGGGACTCTCAACTTGAGGAGGACTGGAAACGGGCTGGCCTGAGCTCTTCCTTCTCCACTCTTGCAGCTCCCTTCCCCCCCCCCCTTCCCACGGAAGGAGACTTTGTTTGGTTCCAGGCCGGGTGGGACTGCTGCCCTAGTTTCTCTAGATGGCTTTGGAGATTCCTCCCAATTCTAGACCCAGGATCTCTGAGAGGGACTGAGGGAAAACCTTTGGCAGTTTTTACTCCACCAAAGCAAAGCAACTATTTTTTTTGATGGGGGGAGGGGAGAGAAGAGAAGGGAGAAGTAGCGAGAGGAATAAGGAAAGACCTTCTAAAGGAGGTGATGCTTGACTTTCTGGAATCAACACAGAAGGATCAGCATCCACACCAGCCGATTTGGCTGTCTAAACTAAAGATTCTCAATTTTTTGGATCCTGAAATCATCCTGGAAGGGATTGTGGATCCATTTCCCCATTTACTGCCCCAAAAAGCTTCCCCAGATAAATTAGTCAAAAACCGTGTTCACAGACGGGACTAGAGTCATGGAATCATTCTCAGCTACAAGAACGTGCCGGACCTCTGGAAACTGTGTACAGTCCTGGGAGCCATGTTTTCAGAGAGCGGAGTCCGGCCAAAGAGGTGAGAGC
This sequence comes from Sminthopsis crassicaudata, assembly GCF_048593235.1. NCBI lineage: Eukaryota > Metazoa > Chordata > Mammalia > Dasyuromorphia > Dasyuridae > Sminthopsis > Sminthopsis crassicaudata. Next base: position 618,545,223 of record NC_133619.1, on the reverse strand, counting down.
TAAACTCAGTTCGACAAATATCGACTGAGAAGCTACTGCCATAGGTGCCTGCGCTGCCTTTACAAGGAGAAGGAGGAGGAGGGGGAGGAATAGAAAGGACCACTTCCGGTCCCCAAGGCTCTTAAGCCAGAGTTCTTAACCTCTGTGGCAATTTGTCAAAGCCAACGGACCCTTTCTCAGGACCATGGTTCTGAGAACTCCAGCCAGAACATTCCGGATCCATCTCCAGTCGAGACTCCTGTCACTGATGGAAATACTAAGTTTAGTTGGAAGTCAGTGGAAACTAGTGAAGAGAAATGTTGCAAACTGAAACAACTCTGAGTTACTACCTCATACTGTTAGATTGACTAACATGACAGAAAAAAGTAACAAATGTTGAGGAGGAAGTGGGGAAACGGGACACTGGCGCACTATCGGTAACCGATTCGATTGTTCTGGAGAGAAATCTGGAACTGCGCCCAACAGGCCGCAAAGCCCCGGACACCTCGGACCAAGCGGTGCACTTCTAGATCCTGTACACATGTGCACATGTAGACATATGTGTTCTGCCTCCCTGAGAGGTCAAAAAAGAGGTCAGTGATGTTTTCTCTACCCAGTGTCCCAGCTGCCCCAGCGCGGAGGGGAGAGGGGCCGAGGACGGGATCCCATTGCCACGCTCTAGACTTCGGGAGAGAGGAGAGGGCCTCCAGCGGTGGGATGAGTTTCCTCCCTGAGGGAACCACCTTTCTTGGTGGCTCTCCATCCTAGGTCTCCAGTCGGTTTAGGTTGTTTACGAGCTGCCCCCACCCGTCTTTCCGTCCTCCGGGCACTTTCCGAACAAACTGGCCGTGGCTCCTCTCCCTGCCCTCCTCCCACTCCCGCCCCCTCCTCTGCAACGGCTGTTCCCCAGGAATGACACGGGAGCTCCCGCCTTCCTTAAGGCCTCAGTGTCTTCCGCAGGAAGTGTCTCCCCAGCACCCCGACCTGTGACGTCATGCGGAGCCCCCCCTCCGCCGGCACCTTCTACACCAGCATTAAAGCACTGCCCGGCGCCTCCTGCTCCGACCCTCCCCCGTGCGCTCCGTGTCCCGGCCCCTTTGTGGAGCTAAAGAGGCCGGGACACTGAGAAGCGCGTTAAGTGCACAAACTCCGGACCGAGTTATCCGCACATTCTACCTGTATCTACATCTGCAGATAAAACATAGGGAGGGGGAGGGGGAAAGTTCTCGGATCTCAGGTGAGAAGGTCTGTAGTCTTTTCCATCATTAGAACGTAAACTCGAAGGTCAGCACTTAGCAGAGTGCCTGGTATACAGTAAGTTCTTAATAAATGCTCATCCGTTCATACATTCTCTTCCTACTTCTACACAAGTCGCCCCTCCCGTGAGCTCCCCGAGGCAGGAGCCCGGGCACCAGGGCCTGGCACACAGCAGGCACTTAATAAACGTGTGTGTGCGGGCTGACGAGGGGCCAGGCGCGGAACAAAAGCGTCTCCAGTTCGGAGCAGCTCCCAGAGCTTTCCCTCGGGCTCCGTCCCGCCCGGCCTGGAACCGAACAGTCTCCTCCGAGGGCCGGGCCGGAGGCGAGGGAGCTGCGGGTGTGGAGAAGGAGGCGCTCCGGCCGGCGCGTTCCCAAGTTGAGACTCCCCGGAGGATTTAGTTTTCTAGCAACTGTCGGCAGGAGGAAGGGAGGGGGTGTCGCAGAGGGGGAGGGGAGACTGCCGCGGAGAGGGCAAGGAGGGGGTGGGGGCCGGGGAGGGAAAGCCCACTCGGAGCAGGGGCAGCACTTCCTCCCGAGAAGACGGTAAACAAATGTGATGATGTCACGAAGAGCCGCTGACCCGCCGGTGAACCCAGGGCTGCAAATGAGATGCAAGGTGCCAGCAGCCCTCTTCCCATCCATCCCAGCCCCACGCACACCCTGCTCGGCGGCCCGAGCTTCCCCAGCTGCACATATGGACAGGATGCTCCGAGCTCCCCCAGACGTTGCAACACACGCACACACAGTCTGCTGGCCCGCGTCTGAACCGCGCGGGGCGCCCCCTCCCCGACACCGGCCGCCGCACCGCGGCCCACGGCCCGGCCCTGGGGGGAGGGGCTCTCTACCGGCCCCGGCTCTCCCATCCTCTGTCCCCGGGTCTCCCGCTCCGTGTCTCTCATTCTGTCTCTCGTTCTCTCTCTGTCTCATTCTCTTTCAGTCTCTCATTCTTTCTGTCTCTCAGTCTGTCTCTGATCTCATTCTCTCTCATTCATTATTTGTCCCTCTTTCTCATTCTCTCTCTCTCTCTCTCTTTCTCATTCTTTCTCCCTCTCTCTCTCTCTGTCTCTCTCTCCTCTCTGTCTTTGTCTCTCTCTCTCTCTCTCATTCTTTGTCTCATTCTGTCTCTCTCTCATTCTTTGTCTCATTCTGTCTCTCTATCTCTTTGTCTCATTCTGTCTCTCTAGCTCTCTTTCTCTGTCTCTCTCTCCCTCTGTGTATCTGTCTCTGTCTCTTATCTCTGTCTCTCTGATTCTTTGTCTCATTCTGTCTCTTGTTCTCAGTCTCTCCCTTCCTCAGAGACTTGCTGTGGCACCTCCAGTTTGCTTGTCCACGGCCCCCCTTAGTTGAGACCGCTGAGAGAAGACACCGGTTTGGGCCCTCCTTTGTGTCCCAGCCCTTAGGTGGGCGCCAGCACCCAGAAGGAGTTCACAAATGCCTCCTGATAACAAAGATGGAATTTGGGCAAATTATTTTTTATCTCCCTGGGCCTCAGTTCCCTCCTATGTTAGATGGAGAGGTTGGGCTGGTGGCTTCTAAGGGTTTTTCCACCTCTAGACCCAAGATCTTCCATAGGAAAGGGGCAGCCTTTCTCCTCTATTACCCATGGGGCCCTGGGAATATGCCAGCCTGAAGCTGTCCACCCCTCTCTCTAGAACTGCTCGGGGCAGGAATCCCTTATGACCTCGCCACCCCCCACTGGCACTGGGCTCTGTGGGAAGCGGGGCAGTTCCCCCTGCAAGCAATAACTTGGGATGCTAGCTCTGGGCCTGCCAATAATGAGGCTTCTTCGGCAAAGCCAGCCCTGGTGCAGAGCCCACACTGGCCAGGCTCCCACACTGCTAAAATCAGAGCTGGACACTTCCCCCGCCCTCCCCTTCCCGCTTTCCCTCCTGCTGAGAGCTGCCAAATCTCCCTCCAGGCCAGTCTGAGGGGACAGCAGGCTCTGTTTACTATTAAGAAGGGATTTTAAACAGTGGCTGCTCCAAGAAAAGCATCAAGGCTAATCCCCTCTAGTGGCCGGAGGATCTGCCCTTCAGCCCAGACAACTGCGAGGGAGGGGCGCTGCTAAGGGGTACAGCTCCAGGTTTGGGATCCTGGGTGAGGATGCTCAGAGGCCTACTCTCAGAAGCCCAGAAAGTGATGGGAGGAGAGCTGGAGATCTCAGCTTTTACTCCAAGTCCCACAGAGAATGAGGGATGAGATAGGGCAGAGTTTGAAGAGATTAACCTGACCATCCCTCCAGCTGTTTGGAATCTCTAGGAGAAATTAATTCAAAGGAGGACAACCAGGCACAATCAATAAACAATGGGTAGTTCTTATTATGTATGCCTACAAAACCAGTTCCTGACCTCAAGGAATATATCATGTAATGATGGAGGCAGCTTGTACATAGATAGATTCATACAAGATAAATGGAGTAGATAGAAGGGAACTAAAGGGCAGCCAGGTGGTGCAGTGAGCGGATGGAATGCTGGAGCTGTGGTCAAGAAGACCTGAGTTCAAATCCAGCCTCAGACACTTAGTTGGATGACCCTGAGCAAATTATTTCATCCTGTTTTTTGCTCAGTTTCCTCATCTGTAAAAGAAGCTGGAGAAGGAAATGGTAATCCACTTTAATATTTCTGCCAAGAAAATCCCAAAGTGGGTCACAATGAGATGGACACATCTGAAACAAGTCATCAACAAAATCTTAGAGGGAAGGAGGTAGGGAAGAGACTGAGAAACACCTTTTACAGAAGGGTAGAATTGGGGCTGAGTCTTAAAGGGGGCAGAGATGAGGAGACAGAGCATCCCAGCCATGGAAGACAGCCATGGAAAAAAACATAAATAAAGTTGTAAATGGAGGAACAGCAGAGAGGCCAATGTGGCTGGATTCTCGAGGATATAGAAGGAAATAAAGTAAAAAAAAACACAGGAAAGATTGTACTGTCCTTTAAAAGCCAAACAGAAGTTTAGTTGATTCTAAAAGTGAGAGGAAACCACCAGAGTTTATGGAGAGGAGAAGGAACTGGGTAACATAGTCATACCCAAGTCTAAAGAAAACAATTTTGACCACTATGGAGAGAACTGATTGGCGTGGGGAGAGGCTTGAAGCAGGGTGGTCAATCAGAAGGCTAATTCAAGAGGCAAGGTGAGAATGGTTGAGGTTGGATGAGTGGAAAGAAGGAAAAAATGAAGGTAGCAATAGCCAGAGTGAAGAGGTGAGAATGGCACTCTAGTTGCCAGTAGGGTTCACTAAGAGGATGGTTAACAGTAATAGGTTAGGCTAGAAGAAGGGAGGTTATAAGAAAGAAGACAATGACTTCTGTTTTGGACTGTTGAAAGTGAGATGCCTGTAGGACTTCAGTTGTTAATTCAAGACTGGAGCTCAGGAGGAAGCTGGGGCTAGATGATGAAGGGCCCCAAGCTTAAGCTCCATGATGATCAGTGGAAGGAACTTGGATTATTTGGTCTGGAGAGGAGTTGTGACAGCTGAGGTCAAGGGCCTGGTAAATAGTAAACATTTAATAAATGCTTGGTGATTGAGTCATTTGAGCATCTCAAGGGCTGCTTGGTGGAAGAAGGATTCAACTCACTTCTAGATGATATAATTAGGAGCAGGGAGTACAAAATGGCACATTGAGATTTGATATGAGGAAAAATTTCCTCATGTGGAATAATGGGGAGATCAAGAACTTCCCATATGGAGGGCTTCCAGCAGAGGCTTACAACCACTTGTCTGCAATATTGTAAAGACAATTTTTATCTAGGTAAGGTTTGTCTAAGAAGCCTTGTGAGGTCCAGTCTGGCTCTTGTAGTTCTGTGAATAACAGACTCTCAGAGCTGAAAGGGATCTTGGAGGCAATCTGGTCCAACCTGTACATGAACAGTGTCTAAAAAAACAGCCATCTATTCCCACGAATCAAATATTTTTCAAATGCCAGGCTCTGTCCAGTCTCAATACGGCTACCCAATAATAGAGAACTTACTACTTATCAAGTCAGTAAGTCAGTCTATTTCAACTTTTTTGGGGGGGGGGGCACAGAATAATTCTCATTATCAGGAAGTTTCTCTCCCCCAGCCCCATCTTGAACCTAAACCTGCCACCCTGGTAGTCACACCCATTCCTCTCAGCTCTGCCCATCTGGGGCCAAGGAGAATGAGTGGGCTCAGGGGTGTGGAAGCCTGTTCTGCTACTCACCACCCTTTTCACAAAGCAACCTGACTCAGGAGCTGCAGAAACTCCTGGGCATCAGTTCTAAGATTGGTCTGATGTGAAAAGTCACTGAGTGTTTCTAAGCCTTAACTTCTCTCCTATGGAAACAGAGGGGAAGAATCCTCTTCATTATGGAAGCAAAAAGGTGGATGAGAGGACTGGGAAGGGGAAAGACTGGAAATACAATAATGTTAATAAGAAAGCACATGTCTGCTAGGAGGAGGCCCCATAAGGGTCACCTCACTTCCCACCAAACTGCAACTCACACCATTTCCTTAGTATTTCCCATGAGTATCTGGGGCTTGTATTATTCACTACAGGGACTTTGAGGATGCAAAGCAGGGTAGTCTTTGAATCTGAGGTGTTTACCACCAGATGGTGAAGATGAATACACTCAAAGGGTTATAAATACATATGTGTAAGTGTATTTATACAGGACTAGCAAACTACACACTCCCCATATCAATTGTAGTGGGATGGATAACAATTTTTTTAAAGGATAATCTGAATCCTCAGCCACTTATATATATGGTCTCAGAATTCATTTAACAAACTATACTTTGCAAAACCGGGGAAAAATGGAGATTGTAGTGGTAGCAATTGGGGGAAGGGAAGCATGAGCAAGCCACCTTCCTATTTGATTAAATTTAAGATTGAAGTCTTAGTTCTCCTAGTGGATACCTATATGATCTTGGACACATCATTTAATATTTCTGGACTCTTCTTAGTTCCTTCATCTGTCAAACAAGAGGACTCGATAAATGATCTCTTTGGTCCCTTTTCCTTCTAGATTCTGACTTTCTCTGCCTTTCTTGAGCACACAAGAGCTGAGTAATATTAGTTCAATTTCTTTTGTTCACAACAATCCTGCAAAGGAGAGGTTCTGGGCAAGTACTATTATATCCATTTTGTAGATATGGAAATTGAGACTCAGAGTGCTTAACTAATAGACCAAAGATCAAATAGCTGCCCTTCCCAATTTATAAGGGTGGGAAGAGGAAAAAATGATGAGGGTAATGGCTAAACAAACTGTGATCTGTGAACAAAATAGAATATAGCTAATGAAAGGAGCTCGGGGTCTGTGATTTCACTGTTGAAGGAAATTCCTGGTGAAAAGTTGACTCTGCCAATGTGGGCTATGTCTTCTATGAAACTTATACTTTTAGAAAAATGACAAAGGCACTTTCCTAGGACCTAAGAGCTTAAGGATCTGATCCAGGTATTCTTGGCTTTAGAGCAGGCTCTCTGTCCATTATGCCATGGCTGCCTCTAACAAAAGATGAGCATGAAGAATTCAGAGAAGTATGGGAAGATTTTGATGAATTAAGGCAAAGTGAAATGAATAGGAGGAAATACCAATGTAAACTGAATACTGTGTAATTATAATGAGCAGAATTAGCCCCAGAAAAAAGATGGGAAGATATATGGCTCTGTCTTTTTCTCCCCAGAAGTGGAGAATTTTGAGAGTGGAATACAAATATTCTTTTAGGATAGAGATGGATTATTTTGTTGAACTATTCTTTCATTTCTCTTAAAAAAGAAAAACTTTGTTTAAAAGGAGACACATTGGATAAAGGAAAAGAAAAAGATACATTTGGAAATGAATGTGATATAAAACCCTAAGATATCAATAAAAATAAGATAAAAATTTTTGCCACAGAATCTATAAACTCTGTCCCATAACCTAATCAAAAGCTAGTCATGTAGGGTCAGTGATATTTAGAACCATGTTTGATCCTATAGGAAATGGGCTCATAGAGAAGGTGAAATGAGAGGTATATTACGTAGGATAAAAGATAAATAGTACACTCAGGACTTTCTTTGCCAGCTTTCCTCCTACCAGAAGTATCATTTGGAGGTCACTCAACCAGGTCGCAATAAAAGCCAGTCATTGTGAAGAGAAGTGGGATACCAGTGATGCAATGTCTCCAGGAAGACCTAATTAGGTTAGAAGTACCCAGTGGCTAGTGGTCTGACCCTTGGCTAATTAGGCCCAATTTATGGGTCAACTTCCAGTGGCCATGGGCTCTCAATTACTTGCCAGCTAAGGTAACTATCTATTCTACAGGCTATTAATTAGGAATCGTTTTAATCTCCTCTGGGACAGAGGTCAAACACCATGGCTTGAGTCTGGCCCTTCCATGCTGGCGTCAGTGTTATCAGGTGATGGATCTGGCCTGGCAGAGCTGGGGACTTCAGAATGTCAATAAGATGCTTTGAGTAGAGAAAGACCAGAGTTCAACACATCACTTCATGGTCAGCTCAGCTATTCGGATCTGTATGTGGGTTTCTGGGAATCTGGGAACAAATCCCCAGTGAATTTTGTTTTGCAGTGGTTTGGCAACTTCAAAATTTCCCTGTAATATCAGTTCTGATTTTCCCCTGAGTTCTTGCTATTCTTCCCTTCACACTTCCATCTTTAGGCTGACCTCTTAGCTATGTTACTTAATAGCGGTGTGATTTTGGACAAGTCATTGAACCTTTCTAGGTTTCAGTTCCCTCATCCACAAAATGACCTCTAGAGTCCTTTCTAGTTCTAGTACCCACCAGAATCCTTTGTGCTCCCTTCTCTGTGACTCTTTTATGCATTTGTTGTCTCACTCACTTACTCATTCATTAAACAAGAAATTTTACTACATGCCAAACGATGTATGATTTATTGGGGATACAAAGGTAAAATAAAAAACAAATCATTCCTGCGCTTATAGAAGTAATATTATGCTGGGGAGAGGGAAACATGTGCCCAGTCTTGGGATTATCTCACTATCATCATTTTCTTGATTCTTCCCTCTTTTAAAATTCACTTTCTCTGTGAAGCCTCTTCTGATTATACTCACCATTCATTTACTTTGTTTCCTTCCATCTTTTATCCATGCAGCTGGGTCCAAATTAATTTGTCCAATTTCTTTGCAAGTATTGACTCTTTTACATTATATATATATATATATATATATATATATATATATATATATATATGTATATATATGTATATGTTTATATACATATATATGTATATATATAGTGTAAAATAGTCTAGTTGAGGAGATTATATATATATTATATATATAATATATATATAATCTCCTCAACTAGACTATAAACTTCCAGGTATTGTAATGTCAATTTCTTTTGTATCTTCTTGGAGAATTAAGAACAAAGTTTCTCATTCACTCATTCATAAATCCATTGATTCACTCACACATTCATTCATTAACCATTATTAAATTCTTAATATGTATAAGACAGTTGTACTAAGGACTGGAGATCCAAAAATCTTCCTTCAAGGAGCTCACATTCCGCTTTGCATTCAGTAAGTGCTCAAAAAATGTTTTGGCTGACTAGGTCTTTGTTTTCTCAGCCTAGGCTTCTCTCTCTGACCTTTATGTTTCCCTACTTTTGTCCCATTTTGTGATAACTTACAGGGATACTAATTGGAAATACAAAACAGCAAAGAGCCAGAAGCCAGGAAGAGTTGGAGAGCAAAGTGTAAGTCCTGAAGTCCATCATCCACTGGGGTATGTCTTTGAGGCACCTGAACTTTCATTTTCACTGGATCAGCCTTCTATCCTATCTCCCAGTCTCTTTGAACAAGACTGCTGTCTTCCAATGTCTGGAGAGCTATCACCATGACAGTAGATTTACTATTTCTCTTTAGTGTTTGGATGGAAAAAACTAGGGATTGTGGGTAATAGCAGGGGAAGCAGATTTAGGCTCAATATAAAGGAACAATTTTTTTTTTAAGGGAACAATTCTTAACAAATGTTAAATAAAATGTGTCCCAAAGTGAAGGGAGCCACCTTGGGAGACAGGGATCTTAGGGAAAGGATTTTCACAAAATTTATGAGTTGGATGCTCTATTTGTTGGGAAAAACAACAAAAGGCCCTTTTAATATGTGGTACAATGAGCTGTTAGGTACAGCCATAGTGCACAGAGCACCAGGCCTGGAGTCAAGAAGACCTGAATTCAAATCTGCCTTTAGATACTTACTAGCTGTGTGACCTTGAGCAAGTTACTTCACCCCATTTGCCTCAGTTTTTTCATCTGAAAAATGAACTGGAGAAGAAAATTGCAAACCACTCTGGTGTGTCTGCTAAGAAAACTTCAAATGGGATCATGAAGAGTTGGACACAACTAAAATGACTGAAGTAGAAAAGGATGCTGTCCTTTGGACACCATGATCTCTAAGGGTCCTTTTAACACATGTCACATTGAAAGAATGCTGGATTTAGAACAGAGAATGTGGGTTCCAATCCCAGGTCTGCTACTTATTCTCTTTGTGAGTTATTTATTCCTCTTGGGTCTAGTTAACTCACCAGTGAAGGAGATTGGATTTAATGGCTTCGGAGGTCCTGACTTCTAGTTCTGTGTGGACTGTGTGGCCGTGTGGACTGACTTGATGATTCTCTGGGTCCCATCCCGACCAGTTGGATTTGAGAGCTAATTCATAATTCAAACCTGTCCTAGGCTTTGACTTGTGAGCCAGGCTTCAGTTTCTTCATCTGTTACCAAACCAGGAGGTTGGGCTATTGGGCCTCTGAGGTCCCTTGCAGCTCTAAATTAAGGATGCTATGAACTTTGATAAAGTTTGGCAAAAGTGGGGGGAGTGATGATGCTGCCGTTCTTGAAAAGCCAATTTCCAAGTCTTGGCTGAGGGTTGGCAGTTCCCTTATGCCCTCTCCTTCTTTTTATTCAGCTGGGACAAAGACTAGTTGGCTGCGGAAATCAAGTATCCTCATTTCTTGCTCAATGTAGACCCCAGCTGTAAACTCCTGAAGAGCTGCCTGTTTTGTAAGACCTTCCATGGGGATCAGCTCCATACTATCCTAAGAGCACAGAAAGTCATTCAAAGAACATGGATGGCCTTGAACCACTGGGCTCAAGATATTTTCCTCAATATGGATGATGGGGATGGCGATGAGAGGAGATGCTTTGATGAAGCATAAAACTCCAAAAGAAACAAAAATTCTTTCTTGGTCAGCTATAAATATTCCCATGTTCATTTCACTCTCTTACCAAAAGAACTTCTTCCATCTCTCCACTGGTAAATAAGGAATAATAAGGATATGAGTGGACTAATGAGGATATACGTAGAGCTATTTTTAAGATCCAGTGGAATCAAAATTTTTCTGAATTCCCAACCAATCTTACTGCCCATTAGTATAAAATGGTGCAGGGTTCTAGTAGAGGCAATGGGTTCTGTCTATCAAGGATGTTCAAGCAGAGACTGCAGGACTACTTGTCCTGCATAAAAAAGAGTGGATTCTTTGTGGATGTGGGTTGAACTCAATGTCTCCTGATGTCCCTTAGGACTACGAAAGTGAGTGTATCCCTCAAAATGATCTCAGCCTCTTTTGATTCTGTACAGGATCACAGATTTAGAGCTGAAAAGGGACTTTTGCTCAACTTTCTCATTTTATGGCGGAGGAATCAGAGATTCAGAAAGTTTAGTTGATTTGCTTGGGGTCACACAGCTGGTAATATACCCTGCCCCTAAGTCCAGGACTCTCCACTATACCATGCAGGCTGATTTAGAAGTCAGAAATTCTTAACTTGGGGTACACAGATGAATAGGTTTCAGGAAATCCATAAACTTGCATGAGAAAAAAAAAGTATGCCTTTATTTTTCACTAAGTTCTGATTTCCTTTGTAATCTTTTACATTTATTTTATGCATTTAAAAACATAATTCTGAGAAGGAGCCTGTAGGCTGCCAAAGGTTAGAGGCACAAAAAAAGGTTATAAAGACTTCTGCTCTAGGTTGAAGTGAAGTACCTGATCACCTGGCTAGTAAATAGCAGGAGTGGAGTTTAAATCCATGGTTCCCAACTCCAAATTCCAGGCTCTTTCCACTATTCCACATTGGCTATAAACAGTCCTCAAAATCTCTTAATTGTCACTTTTCCTAGATGAGAATTATCTTCTCTATGGCAGGTCTTAGAGTGAAGATCATGGAAGGGGTCGAGCTAACAAAAAGAAAGAGGATCCTCATGAACCCAATGGCAGACTCACAAGGTCACTTCACAAAGTTCAAAGGGTGGGAGGTCGACCAGCTCAGCTTGAGATTGAGAGGAAGCTTGTGCAGAGGGCAAGTCTACAACCAGAAAATGGGGACATCCCATAACTAAAATTTTTTATGATAGCTTTTTATTTACAGAGCATATGCATGGGTAATTTTTCCAACATTGACCCTTGCATGACCTTTTCTTGCAAATTTTCTCCTTCTTCCCCCACCCCTCCCTTATCTGGCAGGTAGTCCAATACATGTTAAATATGTTGAAACACATGCCATGACTAAATTTTACTTTCTGGCAGGTTTGGGACCCAGATGCTTCCTGACTACTGTTCTTCCATTCAAAAAGAGAGTGTACAGAACATTGGATTTATAGTCAGCAAGACTCGGGTTCAAACTCTGTCTCAGACAGAATGTTTCCCCAGGCAGTTACTGTTACTTGCTGGATACCAGTTTCCTCAACTGTGAAATCAGGGGATTGAATTAAATGATCTCCAGGATCCCAGCTCAGCATCCCTGTGATCTAAAGGCTCTTCACCTCTCTGAGCCTCAGTTTCTTCAGGTGTAAAATGAAGAGGTTATTTTAGAATCTCTAGATGCTCTCTCAGAGTAATTTGGAACTATGCCCAAAGGGCAACCCTTCGACCCAGCAATACCACTATTAGGTCTGGGTCCCAAAGAAATAATTTTAGAAAGGGGAAAGGACCTACATATGCAAAAATGTTTTTAGTAGTTTTTTTTTTTTTTTTTTTAGGCTGGGGTTAAGTGACTTGCCCAGGATCACACAGCTAGGAAGCTGTAAGTGTCTGAGACCAGATTTGAACTTGGGTGCTCCTGAATTCAAGGCTGGTGCTATCCATTGCACCACCTAACTGCCCCTCAGTTGTTTTTTTTTTTTATGGTGGCAAAGAATTGGAAATTGAGGGGATGCCCACCAATTGAGGGCTAGCTGAATAAGTTGTGGTATACCAATGTAAGGGAATACTATTGTGTTATAAGAAATGATGAGCAGGCAGTTTCCAGGAAAACCTGGGAAGACTTACATGAACTAATCCAAAGTTCATCACTGCCTCCTTACTATTCCATCTCCCAACTGGGAACATTCTCACTAGCATTTCCTCATACTTGGAATGCTATCTCCTCTCATTTCTACCCCCAAGCTTCCTTCAAATTACACCTTATGCGAGATCCTTTCCCAATTTTTTGAAATCTTTTCTGAAATCTGAGATTTATCTCCATTGTACATTGCATATATCTTATTTATACTTGGTTGTCTGAATGCTATCTACTGCATCAAGCTGTGAGCTTTTTTGGGGGGGAGGGGGAAAGAAGTTCTTTGTATCTCTGGAACTTAGCACATACTAAGTGTTTAATATTTGCTTTGCTGACCTGATTTGGTCAATCCAGATCTTGCATCCAAGATCATGAGTCCAGGCCATAGGATTATGAGTGGAATGAACTAGGGACTTTTAGGTAGAAGAAAAATTTCACAGGATTTGTGAAAGCCACAAATCAATCTTCAAGTGCCAAAAGAGGAATTAAATATCCTTTTTGGCTCCAAATGGCAGAATAAGGAGAGAAGGGTGGAAGATGCAAAGATGTGGCCAAGTGAGACTTGATGTCAAGAACTTTTGAACAATGAACACTAACAAGAAAAGAAATTGGTTTCCCAGGAAAGCAAATTCCCCATATGTAGAAGTCTTCACACAGACTCCAGTTACTATTCATCAGACATATTGTTGAGCACTTTCATTTTTCAGATATGAATTAGATTAAAAGGAGGTTTCTTCCAACTCAGAGATTCTATGATTCTGTGGTAATTGGCTAATTGATTCTTATGAGGATTGAATCTATCCACAGAATAATGGAAAGTGGATTTGAAGTCACAAGAACTGGCTTTGAATCCTAACTATAACTTACTACTTGTATGATTCTGGGCAAGGCTCTTCACCTTTTAGAGTCTCAGTTTCCTCAGAGGTAAATGCAATGTTTGAATTTGATGATCTCTTAAGACTTATTTCAGCTCTTATGAAACTGTGACTGCCTCTCTAAGCCCCATGTTCTGACCAAGTGAGCTAAAGGGTTCCTCACCATGGTGTAAGTAAGAGACCAATGAGTTCCTGCAAGGAGTACAGATGGGTAGCAGAAACAACAGGAAAAAAACAGAAGTGGGGACTGTGGACTCATCTTCTTCTCAGGACTTAACTATCCTTCAGCTTCTCAAGTTCTTTCTCCCAAGAAGTTCCTCTCCAAGACTAACTTCTACAGAAGAAAGGGGTCCATTGTGTCCACTCATTTCCATTGTGTTCTGGGGCTAGAGTGGGAGATGGAAATGGCAAGCTTCTTAAAGCTTGCTATTCTGAAAATAATTCCCTCCTACTGGTTTCTAGAAAGGGGTCAAGAGCTAAATTTCCCCCATGGAACTCTGGGAAATGGATGGAATTTTTTTCTCCTTTAGGGAATCCCAAAGCACATTGACCAATACACTCAAGTTAGCAGTTACTCTGGCTTTGGACTTGCAAATAGGGGATATTGGGCAAGAAGTATTCTTTTGGGGCTTCACAAATAGTTGTCACTCTCTGCTGATTCATTCTATGAGCGTTGTGCTCCATATGTTTTTGGCCTACAGAATCTATTTGGGGATTCTGCTTCTGGGGCATTGTACTCTGTAAAGGCAGCAGGATTGGGAGGCAGAAAATTTAGCTTCAAGTGTAGGGTCTGCTATTTACCAGCTGTGTTACTTTAGGGAAATTGCTTATCCTCACTGGGCCTCAGTTTCCCCATTTTACAGACAAGGCTTAGATAGAGCTTGCCCAAGGTTATACAGTGAGTGAACTGATATTTAAACCCAGATCTGCCCATAAAATAGGGCAGTCAAAGGAGCAGGCCTTCAAGGCAAGAATCTTCAAGGCAAGAGGACCATACATTTTAAAAGCCAGAATGCACTATTGAGAATACAGAGACCCCTCATTTCATAAGCAGGAACTGAGACTCAGAGAGCTTAAGACCCAGTTAATATTAGTTTAATATTAAATTAATAATTAATTAAATTTATAAATAAAGTAATAATTAATTTATAATTATTTAGAATATTTTATAATATAAATTATTAATTTATAATAATTATTTATAATAATTAATTAATAATTAATTGAGTTTAAATTAATAATTAATTAATATTAATTTTAATTAATATTAGAGGTAGCTTCCTCAGTCCAACTCCAAAGCCCATTCACTCTCCCATGTTGAGTTTAATATCCAGTGATTCTGGCAATGTCTCCAGAGTTGATATATAGGGAGGGTATGGTACTGAGTGGGAGGAGTGCCATCAGAAAGATGTTTATCCAGAAAAGAGGGCTGCCTCATCACGTAGTGATGGCAAGGGTTACTCAATGGACGGTCTATGTCTTCTGAATTGGTATCCATGCCAGATCTAGAAGAAAGCCTTTGTGAAGGTCTCATGGACACGGACAACAGTCACATACAGAGGCAGGTAGAGACTGCATTGTGAGCCCTATCCCTGAGATCATGGAACCACAGACATCTAGAGCAGTGACATGGCTGTCTTGGGAGACAGGAAGCCCCTCACCATGGCAGCTTTTCACCCAAGGGCAGGAGATGTTAGAAAAGGGGCTTCTCATTAGCTCTGTCATCAGTACAAGAGAGATCTCCTTCCAGAGCTGAAATTCTATGAAACATAGGGCCCAGGACCCAAGGGTGGAAGGCTGCTTCCCTGCCTGGGAAGAAGTAAAAGCAGCCAACCTCAGTGACTTGAGGTTACTTCATGGATTTTCCACTAATGGCTGACTGTCTTGGTACATTCTCCTTCCCATACTATTTGTCATACTCTTGCATCCATATTTCTGGGCCCCTTTTTGTCCCCTTCTAGTTCTGAATTCCCTGAGTTAGAGCTGAGGCAGTGAACAGAGGAGCAGAGACATGATGTACACACACACACACACACACACACACACACACACACACACACACACACCACATCCTCTTTTGAGGAACAGACAAAAAGGGGTGACATAATTGTGTAGAAGCAAGTACAAAGCCAATGATGTCAGGCTAGGGAAGGGAAAACGAGATTTTTTTTTCTTTTTTTTAAGCACAGACGGATACTGAACCACCCAGACTCCTTTCCCTGCTCCTATCTGGTCCTGGGAGTTGGGAAACAGCAACAGTCACTGTCAAGTCGAGTCAATCCAATTCAACAGACATTAGAGTATCGTTATCCCCATTTTACAGATAAGGCTTAGAAAGAGCTTGCCCAAGGTTATACAGTGAATGAACTGATATTTAAACCCAGATCTGCCAACTTCAGATAAAATATTCTATTCACTAGGCTACATTTGATATTTGATGCTCATTTGTCTGTATCCACTATATAACATTAGGAATGAGAGGATTTCAAAGTTGTGAAGGGCTTTGGGAGTGCGTTTAGTCTGACCTGTTTCTGAAGTGAAAGAAAGTCCCTTTATAAACCCCTAACATGCTTATATCTACCTGAGGCAGTATGAAGTTACTGGCACAGTCCTGGGCTTGAAGTTGAGGAGAACTGTGTTCTATTTCCAAGCTGACACTTAACTAGCCTTGTGACCCTGGTGGCTAGATTATAGGATCTGTCTGAGTCTCAGTTTCCCCATTTATAACAATGAGGATAATAATACCAGTAGCACCTCTCCCTCTGTCCCGGTAATTGTTCAACCTCCGCTTGAAAAACCTCTCCCTGTGACTGGATTTCCTAATTTCAATGTGAGTTTTTCTCGATACTTTAGTCCATGGAAGCTGGCATTCTGGTAGGCCCTTTCTCAACGGGTCTCTGAGTTTACCATGCTTTCCAAACTCTATTGGATTACATAATATGATCCAAAGGTTCCTTACCCTTTGTAGCTGAAAAAAAAAGGCCACAAGCTTCTGAATCAATGGTGGCAACAACAGCCCTTTCTTGGACAGTTCATCTAGCTAAAATTTAGAGTGCAACAAAGTGGCTTGAGTCTTGGACTTAGCCTCAGGAAGATTTGAGAGCACATCAAAAAATCCCTTACATTTATTAGCTTGCTAACTGGGGCATGTCAATCATCCTTTCTAAATCTCAGGTAAGAAATATAAAATTATAGATGGGTGTCTAACTCTATTAGTAAGGGGAGTTCCCACACAGATAAGTCACTGATGTTCATTTTGGATTATTTTTCTCTAAATTAATCACTTCAAGACATAATGAGCTAAAAATGCCTTGGGCACTCAGAGAAGGACAACCAAATTGATATCATAGGATAGAAGGGTTTTTAAATGAGGGTCACTTACAATGACTGGCAAGATAAAGGGCGAGAGAAATCCAAGGCTAAGTAACTGCAAAAGTCCTGGCTAGAATGAATTGACGTGGTCATCAAAATGAGGCTAGATAAGAAGCTGAGCAGCTTCAAGAGAAATAATATAAAAAATAATTTTTATACAATAAATACATTTATGAAACCTCCTTAATGAAGACTTTAGATTGAAAGTAGAAATAGATTCTAAATTAGTCTTAGGAAAGCCTGGGTGGTTAGATTATAATATATTACTTAGAGGATTTTTTAGAGATTAACCAGGACCAATCTTAACATTTTGATGTTACATTCTTTCACTTATTCATCAAACATTATTTAAGCAACGGCTGTGTGCAGGACACAGTCTTATGGCAAAAATGAAATCATCTCTGCCCCAAGGAGATTATATTCTGTTGGCAGCAAACAACATATCTACAATATTTAAAATACATAACAAGTTAAAAATGGTGTGTGTGTGTGTGTGTGTGTGTGTGTGTGTGTGTGTGTGTGTGTGTGTATGTTTGGATTGCCAACAATAAGATGATCAAGAAAAGCTTCAAGGAGGTGTCCAAATGAGCTATGCTTTGAAGGAAGTTAGGGGTTTTAAGAGGTAGGAGAAGAAGATATATGTAGCAAAACTTGGACATGGAATATCGTATAGACACCCCTGCTTTCCTGGAAAATCTCTCTTGGTACCTCTGTCAAAAACAAAGATATTTAATCTCCATTTTGGGGGGTCAGCTTTGCCCTAAGGAAGCATTTTTAAAGGTTCTAAGCTATTGATCTGAGTAGTAGACCCTGTTCCTCACTGATAGAGGTGAAGAAACTGCTTCTGTAAAAGCAATTTCTTTCATTTTGAATTCTGCCAGGTGTCCAACTTCCCCTTTCATTACCCCAGAAAGGGCAGGGTAGGCTATACTTGCTTTCCTCCCTTATCACCACTGACTAGTCAGCTCTTTACAATTTGATTTCTGCCTCCCCTAACTATATTTTTATTCAAACTTTATTCAAACAGCTTTATTCAAATAGCTCTCTTTCCCTAATCTCAAATGACCTCTTCATTGCTAAATCAGACATTTAGCAAGAAAATTCAATATTTGTCAAGGCAAACAAGGCACCCAAATCATCAAAATGTTTTAAATCTAGTATTTAGCAATCCTATTTTTTCTCTCCTCATTCTTTTTGATCTCCCTGGGGCACCTGATCAGATGACATGGGCCACCTCTTCCTCCTTGGGCCTCTCTTCCCCTGTGGCTTCCTTCTGAGACAGTTCACTCTGAATGTTTCTGGGAGCTTCTTCTCTGACTCTGGCTGGCTCTACTTCCTAGTCTTGCAACATGTCTGCACTCCAAAGCTCTGTCCTTGAATCTTGTCTCTCTTGCCAGTCTCTCCCTTGATGAGCCCATCTATTCCCTTGGCTTCCATCTACAGCACATGACTCGCAAATCTATCTATCCAAGCACAAACTCACTCTTGAGTTCTAGTTTTGGATTTCCAATACCTTGATGTTCTGCCAGGATATCACAATAAATAAAAAACTTCTCTGATGTTGACCAAAGACACTATTCAAACATGACATAGCTCTCTTCAGGGTGGTACAACCCTCCCCCAAGTTGGATGGGGACAGAGGGAAGGAGAGGCTATTTGTCAGAGGATGAAGGAACACAGGACACTAGCAGCAGTGTGGTATAGTGGAAAGGCAGGCTGACTCTGGGTTCAGGGGTCCTGAATTTCAAATCTCATTTCTGATACTTGCTATGGTCTTCGGCAGACATTTGGATTGCCGGTATTGCTTTCATCATTTGTAATTTGAGGGGGCTGGACTGGATGAAATGGGATGACTTTCTTATCCTAAAACTCTTACCCCAAAATATCATCTGCCCAATGGCAATTCAGTGTGTCTGGGAAAACTCACTTCTATGGATAGGAAGGCAAGAGGGAAATGGAGATGGTGACTTGGACTCTTAATTTTGTTTTTCAACTCTCAAATTCATTTGCGATCTCCTAAAATCTCAAAAGAAATGGACTATTACTGTCTATTGTTTTGTCAGGGACTCTCAATCTATACTTTGTATCTTTTTCTTCCTTCCCACCCTGATTCGATTCAACAAATTTATCAACCAAGGCCTGTGTCTGGCTCTCACAACACTAAGAAAAATGATACAACCTCCCCATCAAAGAGTTTATGTTCAACCATTCATTCAACTGAGCAATTATACTCCAACAAATAAATACAAAGTACATACAAAGTAATCCACAATCATTTAAAAGAGGTTTTAGGGCTTCCTTAATGCCAGGCCCATACTCTGTATCCTTCTAATAGATATTTGTTGAAGGAAGAAGGAATGGAATTGATAAATCTCTTTTAAGGGCCAGTTCAGGAGAGAATGACAGGAGAACAGTACTGTAACATCTCACTCTATAAATAAAATGTTATCAGTTGCACAAATGTGACTCCTGACCCCAGCTCTCCTATCACCCCCATGGAATGCATTTCTGAGCCTGGATGTACTCCCACCAATTGATAGCTAGCCCCATTGACCTAAAGCTTTAGGACCAGAATTCAATGTGTCCTCTGCATTCTCCCAGGACTTGAAATTATGACCAAGTGTTGAATGTTGTCATCTTGGATTGCTCAAACTGGTTACCCAATATTGGGCCAAAGGTTCGCCTGGCTATGGCAAATAGTCTATCCGGTCTCCTGGATTTTCCAAACAAACAATACAATCTTCCTCTTCTCTGAATGACTGGTGCTAAGGTCACGACAACCCCAGAGAAGGTTGACGGATGGAAAGGTCAGTTGGAAAGCTCAGTTCCTTGGTCAAGAATGGGAGTGTTTATCAAGTGCTTGTCCTCAGGAAGGAATGCCAACTAGGTTGAACTCAAGATTGCCAAACCACTTTACATCCTTGTCTTAGTTATGAAGTTTGATCTGAGTTAACTTCTACTCTGAGAAAGGCACAGAAGATAATTACACAAAACAGAAGTGGGGCTGGGAAAGCACAGTATCTACCCTCAAGGAGTTTATAATCAGGTGAAGAGAGAGGCAAGCATACAAAACAGCTAATCAAGGGAGAGTGTAAGAAGTATAAGGAGAGATACAGGCAAGATTCTTGAAACATTTCAGAAAGAAGAGATTACTTTCCATTATCCTGGATGGGAAAAGAAGCTGTTAAAAAAATTTAAATTCAGTTCCTCATTTTCTGAAAACTCACATATTTTAAAACACCTGTTCACACCCTTTGGAATCAGAACCCTGTGGCCTCTGACACATCCATCTCACTAGTAAGAAGCATGCAAATGTCCTTCCTAGCCAATATATATATATTTTTTTTCCTAAGGCAATTGGGTTAAGTGACTTGCCCAGGTTCACACAGCCAGGAAGTGTTAAGTATGTGAGGTCACTTTTGAACTCAGATCCTTCTGACTTCAGGGCTGGTGAGCTATCCACTGCACCACCTGGCTGCCCCTAATTCAGTTCTTTTCAAAGGGAGCCTCAAAGGAGATAATGGATATAAGCCCTTTGTAAGCCTTGAAACTCTTTATGTATTCATAACATTATGATCATAATCGTTATCGTTCTTAAAAAGATAAGGTTCAGGGGGAGAGACATCGGGAGATGTCAGTTATCATCAGTCACTGCCTACTTTGTTTCATGCATACAGTTGGCATCATTCCTATTATTTCCTGGATCTGGACCCAGAGTTCAGGCTAAGTGGACTCTCCTATACTGATCCACTCCCCCCAAATCTCAATGTGCCCAACCAAACAAGGATTCTCATGTGCAATCTGTGGTAAAACATCGCCTCCTACCTAAAGTAAAATGTAGGGCTGCATGGGGGATGCAGGATTAAGTTCATCCTAAACCACATGCTTGCTTCAGCCCCAAATGAGAGAGGCATCCCAATCCCTCTGGAGTTAGCTAGTCTCGTGGCCTTTTGACGCTCCTTCTAGAGCACTTTTTCCTCCTCATGAACTCTCAGGGCCCTAAAATGCTCTCAGAACATGTGGCCACAAGGTAAACTTATGATATTGGCTACAAAGGCCTGAAGATGGACTCGGGAAAGTCAGTAACCCTTCCCATTTTTCTGTGTCATAGCTCTGATAAGAAAGTCACCACAATTGACTTAACCTGGTCTCAGCTCTCTGAGCCGTAATGGGAGAGGACCCTTGTTTCTGCTTTTATTGGACTAAACAACAGTAGCCAATGAGGCAATATGAGCCAGAGGCAGTCTGTGGAAGTAATCTATGCAAAGCACTTTATAAATAGGGGGTGTTGTTATATTATTGTTGTTGTTACTGACTCCCACAACTCCTCTGAACTCGGTGAGCTAAAAGGATCGGCGCAAGAATCATTCTCAGTGACCCTGAGTTTACTGGTTGGAGGTGGATGGGATCCAACCTCGTCTTGCTGGGGGTTCGGGGCATCTTATCTTTCTGGTCCCTCCATTCAATTTTGCACGAGATTGGCTTATCAGTCAAGTTTTTTCCAGACTGACTCAAAGGGTTCTCCCTGTGCCCACTGCAACCAATTAGGCAGGAGGCTGTTGAAAATATCGGCTCTTGTGTCAGTTTCATGCTTCAGAAGAGAATCTCTCTGGGGAGGCGGACAAGAAAATGACAACTACCCTGCAAGCCTCTGGGCTGTACACTCCCAGCCCCAAACCTGCCCAAGCCGGGACTCCTGTCTGCAAAGGGATTGGGACCTTTAAAAATGAACGCATCTTTCCAAGGAAATCAAGCTGCTGAGTGTAGCCCATTCTTCTGGATGTTCAATGTTGTTCATCCACGGGTTAAAAACACTCCGGGCTATCACTTCTCCCCCTCCCCCCCACCCCACATTCAAGGGCAAGGCAGAGCAGCTGCCCAAACCACCCAAGGAGAGGCGGGAAGCGAGGAGAGCAGGAGCCGTGGCAAGCCCACCGGGGCCAGACGCTGGGACCAATGGGAAAGGGCAGTGAAGAGTTAACGAACAAATGATCTGCTCCTTCCCCGATCAGTCGGGCTCCAAAGTTCAGTTCCTGGTCCCAAGCAACCTCGAAGGAATTGTAAATCTCCTTGCAGTGTTTAACAAAACAAAAGCAACCTGAAATTGCATGCAGGTTCGGTTTTATGCAGTACATATTTACTTAATCCCCAAGGTATGCGGCTCCGAGTCATGTCAGTTGACTTTGTGCCCCCCCCCCCTTTACTCACAACAGTTTAAGTTCCAAACTCAATCCATGTTTTTGTTCCTACAGTTCACATGGTTCAAATGGGATTCTTCACACTGCCCTCCTCGCCGGGGGAGTCACTCCCCCCCCCAAAAAAACCAAGAAGGGGGCACGACCACCACCCCGAGGATCCCACCCACAGCAGAGCGCGCGGCAGAGAAGCCCTGCTTTGGGCTGCTCCCCTTAACTGGGCAGGAGGAGGGAATCTAATTCTGTTTTTTGGGGGACTGAACAATGACAGACCGAAATCTTCCCCTCTCTATCTGCCCCCCCCCGGATTCTCAGTCGCCCCGACCTCCCCGGACATGGCCGCGCGCCCGGACCGTCCAGGAGAGCAGAGCCGGGAGCCCGCGGTTGCCCCACAGCCTCCCCGCCTCCACCGGAGATTTCACATCTCCTGGCTCTCAGGTTGGGGCTTGGAAAGGAGCCGCCGAGGAGAACTGAAAAGTGCCAACTTGTGAGAAGCTTCTCAGACGCTCCACCACGCACACGCCCTGCGATAATCACCCCAGCTGCAGCAAAGGGGGAGGGGGGGTGGGGGACCAAGGGGAGAATACCTGGGGGGGGAGGTCGGAGCTGGGAGGTTTCGGGGGGGGGGGAGCACTCACTCAAGGCCACAGAGGTGCCCGGACAGCCCGGACCTGCCAGACACTTCCGATCCCGGGGGAAATTCACAAGGTGAAATGGACTAGGTCAGCGTCCTCGTACCCCCCAAACCGCGGGCGGAGGGAGCCCTCGGCTCCGCCGGCAGGTGCGGGGTCCCCTCCCTCCCCCCAAACTCCCGGTCCCCGCGCCCGCCAGCCCGGCCCCTCAGCCGCTCGCGCTCACCTTTCTCGCTCCGCGTTCGGCAAACTCCCGGGCGAGGTGGCGCCCGATGCCTCTTCCGCCGCCGGTGATGAGCACGCTCTCCCGGGACAGGTCCCGCAGCTTGGCGGGCAGCAGCAGACACACGGCCGCTTTCGCCACCAGATAGATCAGCTGCAGCGGGAGCACGAGCAGCGCGCCCAGCCATTTCCAAACCATCCTCCGAGGGGTGGGGGCGTTGGCGGGGGGAGGGGGAGGCACCCCCAGCGCGAACCACGCACCCGCGCCCAAAACCAAAAAAGAGAAGCAATGATAAGTAAGTCGGTGGGGGCGGGGCGGGGGCGGGAGAGAATCCCACCTGGTCCCTCTAGAAACGCGGAGTAGCGGCTGCGGGGGGCGAGGCGACGGCTCCCGCTTAGGTGGGGAAGGCACTTCGGAAAGTTGGGACAGCGGGAGGGGGGCGGGGGGCGGGGAGCGGGAGGTGGAAACGTTGAGGGCAAGAAGCTTCTTGCCTCAGCTGTCGTTTCCGTTGGGGATTTCTCAGGTAATGTTTACTGGCTGACAGATCTGGGGAGTTTGGGAGGGGGGGGAGCACAGCCACGCGCGCGCGCGCAGCCTCGGCCTCGCAAGTCTCCAAGTGCGGGGCTTAGAAACACCCAAACAAGCAGCGGCGGGATCCAGCCCCCCAAGGGGAGGTGGGGGGAAGGGCTGAGGTTTCACCAATTTCAGCCGGCGAACTCCTCCCGACTCATGGCTATTCTTACGCGCAGGAAATTGCTTAAATGAGCGCTGACTGCCAGCACTTTGCAGGAGAAGTGGGGGGTCCCGGTGTCAGTTTCTCTACGTGCGCCGCTCACTCCCCCTCGCTCTCTCCCGGCTCCCGGGGCTAGCCTCGCCAAGGGGCTGCCGCCGTTCCGCTCAGCCTCCCTCCCTCCCTCCCGCGCCCCGCGCCCGCTCTCGCTTCCTGGAGCATTTATTGCTGTCTCTCTTTTTTTCCGCCCCCAACTTGGAGTCCTCGGGCTCCGAGAGCGAACGAGATGCACCCCCTGTCAGCCCTGCCTCGCAGGCAGTCTCTCCACTGCCTCCTTCCCCGGCAGCACAGATGGAGGGTTTTTTTTTTTTTTTTTTTTTTTTTTAATACCCCATTAAGTCTGATTGACAGTTAAAGTGTTCGGGAGATTTCACTACTGTTTCTGTGAGTGGCTGACTGTGGTCTCCCCTCCCCCTCCCCCCACCGGCTTGGCCCGCGCTATCTCGGGGCGCGCGCCCCCGGGCACCCGCGCGCGCGCGCCCCTCCACTCACACGTACACGCACACTCACTCTCACTCTCCGGGCGCTGTGTTTGCAAGCTGGGACTTGCAGGGTGTGCATGCCCCTTTGGACTCGCCTGTGTAACCCGAGCACGCTGTAACTGAGCGCTGGGACCGGCCCCCTCCCCTCCGAGACCTTCCCCCAGTCCTGGGGAGTCAGCGACCCGCGCTGAGGGAAAGGTCACGCGCCCAGAAAGAGCCTGCCCCCCCGCCCCCCGCCCGAGCCCGGAGCGGGGTTACTCGGAGGCGCCTCGTTCTAACATCTGCCCCGGGCTTTCCCCCTCGCGGTCCCCAGAGGACCGCGCGCCGAGCCGGGGGGGACCCGGAGGTCCGCAGAGGTCCGGGAGCGCCTCCCTGGCCCGGCCGGCACCGCGCCCGAGCCCTCCAGAAAAGGGTCCGATTCCGCCACGTTTGCGTTCACCTTGGGCATGTCTATCGGTCTGACCCGAGTCCCCGGGCTGCCGGGTTCGCTCCTCGGCTGAGCTGCGTCTCTGGGGGCAGTTTCTGGGGGAAGGGCCGGATTGGAAAAAGACCCGATCCCAGCTGTTCCCTAGGGCCAGTTACTTCTCTCTGAGCCTCAATCTCCCCTGCTGTAAAGTGAAGTTCGGCTCAAATAAACTCAAGATCTTTTTCAGCTCAAAATCTTAAGACCCCGAGACTGTCGCAGGCCTCCAAATGCGTATCCCCTTCCGTACCCCCTCCCCCCCGCAAAGGTCGGCCTTCTGTGCTCCCCACGGGGCGGGAGACCCTCAGTAACAAATGTGTACGTGTCTCACAACGTCCCTGGTTCTACACCAGCCGCTTCCCCCGCTTCCATCCCTCTCTGTGGCCGGAACCGCGCGAGGCACGCTCCCCGTGCCCCTCCACCACCCCCAAATAAAGTTTCTTCTTGGCTGGGGGAGGGCTCTAGTTGGCGTTTCCTCTAGGAGGAAGTCTAAGTGACTCACTTAAAGACAGCCTTGGTAAAAGCTCCCAGGGAGATTCTTTGAAGGGTCTCCCAGAAGCCACCGGAATTGGGGCTGGTGTGAGCAATTCGACATATTTTAATTTGGGGTATAATAATAATAATAATAATGTCCTAACTCAGTTTCATACTGCGGTCTCTCCCCAAACCCTGGGTGGTGGAGAGGTCTCCGCGCCTGAGTTTTACATATGGGGAAGCCCCAGGCTCCAGAAACGTTAAATGACTTCCTTCTGATCACACAACTCTTACCCTTTCCAGAATTTGAATCAAGATCTCCTGACTCCAGGCCCCTTCATTTTTGGCAAAGATCCTGCCATCCTTTGATGGCCTTTATACTGAAGGGTTTTTCAGCCTTTTTTGTGTCACATTGCCTTTCTCAGATACATGTTTTTTAAATGCATTAAATAAAAAAAAAAAATCCCAAGAAACAAATTATGTTGAAATAATTACCCAAAATTCTTTAAAATATCATGTCTCTATGTATATATGTATGTCATGTAAAATTCTTAATATATATAATATATATGTGTGTGTATATATATGTTTGTGTATATATACATATATACACACATTATATATATATATTATATATATATACACACACACACACACACACACACATATATATATATATATATATATATATATATATATATATATATGTTCAAGAACCTAATTTTTTTTAATCCAGATTTTGAACTCCTGTCTTAGAAGTAGGTGGAAGTCTGATGAAATAGAACCCCAGGCCTAAAATCAGAGGGTCCTAGGCTTGGGAAGTCAGCTAGCCCAATGCACCCTACCCCCTTACAGATGAAGAACCCAAGTCCCGGAGAGATGAGTTGATTGGGCTAACATCATGGTGGTATCAAGTTGACTACAATCTGAACCAGGGTCCTTTGCCTCCAAATCCAGTGCTCTTTCATTTCCCTCACCCTTCAAGTGGAATCCCAGTGTTGGCTGGACTTGAGATTTAAGCTAAGGAGAAACATAATGAATTTATCCCAAAGTGCAAGAGCTGCTTCAGGAGGTAGTTATGTCCTGGGCTCCCCCTTTCTCTTATTTTAAGTATCTACAAAGTCTACATGGAAGATGTGGCATACAGCCAGTTCGATGAACTCTGAGGTCTCTGAATTGATTCTGAATGGAATACTCTAAGGACTCTTCCAGCTTTAAACCTTTTGAGGAACAAACATCCCCGTGGTTCTACTCCAAAAGGAAAATGGGAATTAGGAAGTTCTGTCTCTCCTTGTTTTCTAGGATATTGCACAGGTCTAAGGAAAAAGGCAAGAATAGAGAGGGAGGCAGAAAAGGGTAAATGCTCTGGGGATGGGGTGGCTGCTCAGCACTAGGTGATCAATCCCTAGTCTAGAAGGAAGAACTGGATTTCCTAGTTACCAGTGAGCACCTTTGGGCACTCGGCCCCACTATATTCCCGAGGAAAAAAGCAGGCCCTTTGTTTGGCAAAACCTTTGGAAGCTGCAGAATGCAGGGCTTCCTGGCTGTGGTCATACCCACCCAAAAGGGAAGGCAATAACAAGGAAAATGAAAGTGGTCGCCTGGGAGGGCCCAGCCCTTCCCACCTATGGGCCTCTGAGGCTGGCTGGATTGGCCCCATTTGCCTTAAAAAGCTTCAGAAGATACACAAAGCCATCGTCTTCTCCACTCTTATATTAGGAAGCCGCCTAGTGGTTAGGAGAGATAACTGCTCTTGGGAAGCTCAGACTACTAGTGTCAGGTAGGTACCCCCTTCTGCCCTCTGCAGCCTTGTCAGGCCCCTCCTGCTCAGCCTTCCCCAGGTATTGGTAGAATCATAGCACCCTAGGGTTCAGGGCTTTCTGAGACCCAGGCAACTGGATAGTTTGGAGGAGACCAAGACCCAGAGGAAGCAGTGACTGGTCACAGTCTCACAGATAATCAGAAAGGGCAGAAGCAAGATTCCAAAGTGCAGGTTTTCTCAGCTTTTCATTCTGCTTTACTGCAGATAGGCTCACTCTGTAACAAGATCACTTGACTTGCTAAATCGCCTGCTTATTTCTTGTCCTCTCTTCAATATTATTCAAAGTAAAAAAATCAAATTAAAAAAAAAATCCCTAGCAAAACTAATGAGGAGGGGATAGCTACAGCTGAAAAGTCAAGTCATTAAGCATTTATTAAGCATCTATTGTATACCAAGCACTGAGCTGTGCAATGCCAACAAAAAGTCTCTCCTCTCAAGGAACTTATAGTCTAAGGAGAGAGACAACATGGAAGTGGCTGTGTACCAACAAGGTCCCTTCTTCCCCCACTATGACACAGTTAAATGGTGCAGAGGGAAGAGACTGGAGCAGGAATAGGAAAACCTGGATTCAAATCCTGACTCAGCCAGTTATCACTTTTATGACTGGATAGTTCGTTATTGGGGCCTCATTTCTTTCATAATGAGACTTGCATTAGATGGTTTCAGAGGTTCTGGGGCAGCTGGGTGGTAGAGATCACCATCCCATGTGGGGTCCTATAACTGAATGTGGGGTTATGAAATTATAATTTATTATCAGGAAATGTTTGATTTGTATATCTGTTTTATATACCTATACACCTGGCATGGTGTAAAACTTTCATAGGTGAAAAGGGGTCATGAATGGAAAAAGTTTAAGTCACCCTTGTGTATTGGATAGCATGGATTCAGTCAACAAGACCTGAGTTCATATCCTGCTCCAGATACTATGTGATCCTGGGCAAGTCATTTAACCTCCAGTCTTAACAGTTTCCATGTGTGAAATCAGGATGATAATAGCATCTATACACCTGGATTGTTGGGAAGACCAAATGAGGTAACATTCATGCATGTGTGTGTCTTATTTTTAATCCTATAAAGTAGTACTAGATGGGTCTTCAATCTTAGGATCTAGGTCCAGTATCTACTTCAACTCTCTAATTTTACAAATGAGGAAACTGGGGCTAGAAAGTTCATAGGATAACCAGACCTAGAGGTCGAAGGAACTTCAAGGGCCATATAATCCAATCCCTTCATCCTTCAGACAATTTATTTAAATGGCATGCTTCAAGGTACAGAGGTGATAAACAGCAGCAGGGAAGATTAGAACTCAGGTCTTGTGATTTCAGAGCCAGTCTACTTGGCAGTAACACAAGTCCATTCTCATCTCATTTCACAGAAGTCAAAACTGGGGTTCAGATGAGCTAAGACGTTTGCTCGAAGCCACAAAATACACCAAGATTGAGCTAAGCTCTTAGGTAGAATCTCAAAGTTGGAAGGGCCCTCACAGGCCATTCAGTCCAGCCCACACCTGAACAGAAACTCCCACATCTATACTCTTCATCCTGTTTTTGTTTTTGCTTTTTTGCTCCTGTTTATGCCTGAGGCTACCACAACATGCCTGGGAAAGGGAAGAAGTAACTTGTTTCTCTTTGATGTAGTTCCTCTGGGCTGGATGGTTTGAACTCATGAAGGATAACTTGTTCTATTTCCTCCCCAATCTTGGGTCACTCAAGGTCCCATGCCAGTTAGACTTTCTGCCCATGATCCCACATAACTTCTTTTGCTTCTGAAAACTTCTTCTCCATGGAGCATACCTTCAAGACAGACGAGCCTTTGGGTTCAAGCAGGCTTTCCCCCCTACACTTTCTATCCCCTACATGTAGAGAGTGAGTTAATGGCAAATTAGGGAAGGTAGCCCTACAGGGAAACTGCTGACCCAAATCTCTCCTATGAGACTATGAGCTTCTTGAAAAGAGTGACACTTTTTTCCGGTGGTGGTGATGATGTATCTTTGTATCCCCAACTCTTAGCACAGTGCTTGGTACATAACAGGCACTTAATGAATGCTTATTGGTTTGACTTTGGAGCTGCAGTCTTGTGGTACCTTTTTCTCCCTCCCACACTGGCTAGCTCCTATTTGTATATAGGTACTAGATAAAAAATGAAAATTGAGGGTAGATTTGAAATTGTATCTTTTAGATCAATTCCAGTCCCTAAAATTTACAGATTTTATAGGAAATTAAGATCCAGAGGGGTTAAGGTAACTTTCCCGAGGTTGTACAGGAAGCTAGGTCTTTTATATGAGTTATAGAAGCCTACCTAGGTGAACATATCTCATTTCTGTTTATCTCTGGGCACAATGTTTTAGAAAGGACATTGGCTAACTGGAGGATAGCCAGAGAAGGGTCAACTGGGATGGGAAAGGCCTTAAGTTCACATCCTATGAGCATCAGTTGGAGAAGGTGGAGAAGACTTGGTTCAGCAGGCTTTCATGTGGAAGAGGAACCAGACTTGTCTAGTAGCAATGAGAGAAAGTTCTACAAAAACAGCTTTCATGGAAGAAATACTGGATTTGGAGTCAAGGGTTTGAATAATGATGTTGCCATTCATTAACTGGGCAAGTCCTAAACCTCTTTCTGAACTTCAGTTTCCTTTTCTGTAAAATGAGGTTAGTAATTCTTGCACTAGCTGCTTTATAGAGTTGTAAGAAAACACTCTATGAACTTTAAAATGCAACATGTCACCAATGCAATAATATCAAGAAATTTATATGAAATGTGGCATTTTTCAAGGACATAGTTTAAGCTCATTATAGTTTTTCCTAGACTTGAATTCATGATCATTTCTCCTAAGTATGGATTCCAAATTAAAACTGGAGCCAAAACAAAACATTTTATCAATTACTTCATGTATATGGTTAACATCAAGCCATATAGCTCCAATGAAAAACACATTAAACATCTTCATTCATTGAATCTTTCTCTAATGACATAAAAAATGTCATTTGGTTCAATAAGTGCAAAATTATTAACATATGCCAAGGAAAAAGAGAAACTTTGGCTTTGGCCTTGAAACTAGAAGTCTCATTGAATCACGGAATGAAGATGATACCTACAGATACACCCTATCTTCTCCACATGAGATACATCAAGAATAAACATATTAAATAACTTTCTGTCAAGATGTCTACCTGAAGTCAGGCTGACCAGCTCCCACATATTTACTCCAGAAAAATCCTACAATAGACTGAACATTGGTCAAGAAATCCAATGAGAAACAAGTTATTTCTTTTACCCCAGAATGGCACAAAAACTTAGCCAGAAGCAGAGTCTTCCAGCACTGCAAGTGACAGAGCACCCAGAGAGAGGACACATGTAGCTGTCAGGGATCTTTGTGTGGAGACATCAAGAACAAAGGCTCTGCTTATCAGCAGATAAGGCTTTATCTTTATCTTTATCAAGCCTCAGAGTGGTCAGAAAGCCCCAGGATGGGAATCTTGGAATCCCCAGGCAATTGTCAGTGATTGGTGTGATGGTGTCACAGTCCTAAGACTTGGACATTCTTGGACTTTCCTGAGTACTCTGAAATGAGACTTCATAGAGAGCTCTGAGAATCTAGAACTCTGAACCTCTAAGACCCAGGGTGCCTAATCTTGGGAGATGGAAATCAGTGTAAGAACTCAGGACCAAATTCCTGAAGAAAGTACCTTTGAAGATAAAGTGGTAAACTTTGCTCAAGAAATGGACTCCTTAAGAACTAGAATATACTAAATATACTAAATAAAAATCAATGGTTCCATAAGACATTGAGACTTATTAGAACAAAGATTGAAAAAATAGAAGAAACTTAAATTATCATATCTGTGCATATATATATATATATTCACATATATATATATACATATATATGTATATATATATGTATATATACTGATCTGAAAAACCCATCAGTGAAAAACAATTTAAAAATCACTGGGCTACCTAAAAATCATGATTAAAACAAACAAACAAAAAAAGAGTCTGGACACATTTCAAGAAGTCATAAAAGAAAACTGCTCAGATCTATCAGAAACAGGATAAAATATAGGATGAAGGTTCTTTTCTGAAGGTCGGAATAGTGGAAAGAAAAGGAAGAGTAAAAAGAGGAATACTTTAGTGCACAATGAGGGAAGAAGGGATGGAACTTGCTATCTCTCCCAATTGTTCTTGAGAAGAATATAAATACTTGGAAGAAAGGGTAGAGGATACTCTTTATACATCATATAAACCATACTCTTATCTGAAATAGATAGAGGATGGTTGAATTCATATATATGCAAACAGTCGACTGACTCTTGGACAATTAGGATGGTTCATATTGAGGTTTACAAATGTAAATAGAATGTTTTTGTTTTGTAAGAAATTATAAAAGAGGCAATGGAAAAGAACCTATGTAGTCTGAACTGATAGAGTAAAAACAGCATAATCAGGAAAGTTATAGGATAACTATAATCTAAAAAACAATTTTGAAAGACTTAAAATTCTGATCAAAGAAATGACCAATTGTGTCTCCAGAGGACCTATGTTACTCACTTCTTGATGGAGGTGATAGATACACTGTGCAAATTTTTCTGGATTGGTCAATTATGTGGATTCATTTAACTTGATTATGCTTATCTATTGCAATTCTTTTTTTAAAGTGAAAACTGTGGCTGTATGTTAAGACATACCAAAATTCTGAAAACAAAGCTGAATGGGAAAAATATGTCTTAAACATTTAATAGCTCATAATACTCTTCTTAATGTATATCTTGAGGACCACCAAATGAATCCTACTGAAACTACTCTAACAAAACCCCATGTGATATTAATGTAGTACAAGCCTCTCCACTGAAGGCAGCCATAGAAAAATGAACACTTCCTCACTCAAAAGGAGGAAAAAGATTGATAGGGATTCTTAGAGAACATGATAAACAAGAATAAGGCCTACAGAAACACTTTTGAAACAAGCAGAAATAACTTCACCAAGTATCAGCAAAGGCTGATAAAACCACTGACTCTGCCAAATGTATCTGAAAGTGGTTTTCCTCCAGATGGAGATTGTAAACTGGCTTTGATCTAAGAGTGGAATCAAAAGGCCCTCCATGGGTGACGTCTGCATGAACTCAGCAACACATTGACATAGAGGCATAGAATAAATGACTGAGTCATATGGATTTGTTTGTGGAAATGGAGGGGATTATGATGGCAATAGAAGACTAGGTCATCACCAACATAAATTACAGAAGGCTTATCCTTATGGAGTCCAGATAGTAATCAATGTAATTATGCATGGAAATGGTAGAAATTGTGCAACATATCACTGTTGGCCATAAAAATTTAGCAACTACTGAATGTTTAGCATGATATGATCTAGTGGCTAGAATTGCCCATCTGAGGCATGTTATCTTTCATGAATTGCCTGATGATAAATCCCTCTACTCCAAAATACCGACCTCCAAATAGCCTAAAGAACTCAACCAATCAACTATACTGAAGCTGGAGCATCATCACAGACTAAATCATGACCTATAATCACCTGGGCTTAATATTGATTTCTAGGAATTTTAAGAACAATTCTGTTGAAGTGTTTTTCAGTTGTATCTGACTCTCTGTGACTTCATTTGGGGTTTTCTTGACAAAAATATTACACTATCTTGCCATTTCCATTTCCAGCTCATTTTACAACTGAGGAAACTGAGGCAAACAGGGTTTTGCCCAAGGTCATACAGCTAGTGTCTGAACAACAATAGATGATACCATAACAAACATATCTCTATGCTAAATGGAACAAAAAGCTTTTAAGGTATAAAGACCAAATGAAGGACATCAGAATCACATGGGAATAGGATGAGCTGTGAGACTTCCTTGTTCTCTCACTGCTACTGGAGTCAAGGAGACTTTCATGGAGTTTACAAAACAATGTTGTTTCAGCCACCTGTGAGGACATTATTTTAAAAAGCAGGATAACAACTTGTCCCGTGATCAATTCTACCTGAACCGCATAAAAAGATGAAAACAATGATAATCACACTTGGCAATGTATCTGGTTCAGAACTATAAAATTCTAAACTTATCCAAAAAGCATGATGACATTTAAAAAATTATGAATGCCAACATTTAATATCAACTCTAATAATGTCTTCTGGATCCTTGGATCATAAGTTTGAGAACAAATGCTTTCTTTTTAAACCAAAAGCTCCTAATCTCAAGAATTGGATGATTGATTCCCTTTACCCTGAGAGATACTGAACTGCTTTGAGATAAAATATATCCATGATACAAACTGGATTCTCCTACTGCCTCTGCACTACTGGGGCTTCTCTGCCTGCTTAGAAGATTCTGACACTTGAATCACAGTGCTTGGCTGAGAAATGTTAGCTTTGATTAGTGGTCCAGTGTTACCTCTTACCTCTTTAATTTGTATTTCTAGTAATTAGCATATCGCCATCAGAATTTGATGTCAGAATTGATCAGAATTTGAATCAATTTTTAAGTGTATAAAAGTATTGGGGGCAGTTGGGTGCCATAGTGGATAGAGCACTGGCCCTGGAGCCAAGAAAACTTGAGTTCAAATTCAGCCTGAAACACTAACTAGCTGTGTAACTCTGGGCAAGTCATTTGATTCTCAATTGCTTAAAAAGCAAACAAACAAACAAACAAACAACACTACACAATAAAACAGTATAAAGTACTCTGAGACCAAAAAAGCATGAGAACTACTGACACAGAGGAACATTTTTGGAGCTAGGCTCAAGCTCTGCCTTGGGGACATTAGCTGTGCAATATAAACAAATCTTTTAACTTCTTAGTTCCTTGGGCCACCTTTTAGGACCCTAAGTTACAGATGACCCACAGATCTGGAACAGTGGAGGCACTTTCCACACCAAAAACCTCCCCATTCAAATCCAGACAAATTAATAATAAAGGTCTACTAGTAGACTTTTAAAAAATAAAGGAAAACCTATTTGATAGTAGCAGCAACAATCACAGTAGTACTTGAATGGGCTGCTTTATGAGATAATGAGCTCCTCATCAATGAAGAGCTTCAAGCAGAAGCTGGATAACCACTTTGGGAGAATTTCTCTTTAGATATGGCTTAGACTAAGTGACTTCTGGATTTCTTCTAGTTGTAGAACAGGAAAGTTCATAATAACTCTGTCTTTCAGAGTACAGCGAGACAAGGCAGCATTTTTCCCTTCCCACCTCAGCCAAACCCTACATCCTTCCCCTCTCCTAGTAACTCCCTCAGCTCCCTTCCAGCTCCAAGTCTGTGATACTATGATCCTTCCTTGGGGGGCCGCAATGTAACTCCAGGGCGAACACTAGAGTTTCACATTCCCAGCCTTGGCAGTGGGCCCCACAAGCGTATGTGTTTTTTCCCCTGGAAAAGTGAAAGGAGCCTTTGTGGGTTTGATGGAAGAGGTGAGCTGAAGCCTGGAGATCTTTTTCCATGACTAAATTTTCACCAGCAGGCTCCCCAGCAACTTGGATTTAAAGGTGTGAGAGGACCTGGCAGTCATTAGACAGTCATCTGAAGAAGTTGGAACCATGTCAGAAAAACAAGAAGAATGGTAACAGGCCTAGAGAAATGGAGATAGTCCCAATAGTCCTAGTTTATCAAGAAAGTCGGGGGAGCCTTCTTCACTAGTATTCTCTAGGAATGGGAATGGTTTTCATGATCGGTATTTGAAAGTCTAGAGTCAGGAGCATGGAGGTGGACGGTCTCTTCAGGTCCTTCCTGGTTCTACAACAATTCTCTGGTCCGTGGGTTGCCCCGGCACAACACACACAAATGGGCAGGGAAGCAAGGTCAGTGTTTCCTACTGGCTACCTTACCTAGCATAAGGTTGGGTGGATATGGAGAAGCGGCAATGAGGGCTTGGCTTAGCGGATGATTATAAGCACCAAGTTTCTGAGGACTGAGCCCCACAAACTAGAAGATAAAAAATGCTAAAAATTCTTTGCTGAAAGTGATTTTCCAGCCCTGCCTCCTAACACCTTTGCCATACTCCTCCCTAGACACAACTTAGTCTCCCTCAAAGACTTTAAAAATGTTTAGAGATCCTGACATGCAAAATCCTTTAAAACCCAAGTTTTATTTGAATATCTCAAAGTGAGGTCAGACATTTGGGGGAACTAATAGCAGCTACATTTACGTATAAAGCTTTAAAGTTTACAAAGCACTCAACATGTGTAACCTCACCCAAGTAGGGTTGCCTCATCCCGCTTGAACTCTATGACAACTTGCTGGGGTGGGTACCATAGACATGATGGCCCCATTTTTATGGAGAAGTTGAGGCTCAGATGGGCTCCATGGTCACACATAAGTCCATGGTGGAGGTGGAATTCAAACTCAGTTTTCTCAACTCCAGTCCAGCAATCTAGAGCCTCTCTGAGAGAAACCACAGACTTGGGAACAAGGCAGGTATTTGAGAATCTCCCCAGGCTGGGCTCCTGTAATAAAAGACTCCCCAACCAACAGATTATGAACTGGAAGTTAATATGTTAAAGGCACATCTGGTAGTTCACTAAGATGGGGGAAGAGGTTTGGTGGTATTACCTCCCCCACCCCAATTTGTCAACTACCTTCTCAGCACTCCCTTCTTTTTACACTGGCAAACATAAGATTAATCGGAGGATCATGGTTTTAGAGTTGGAAGGGATCTCAGAGGTCATTAAGCCTCTCTGCCCCCACCCCTACTGTTATTTTTAAAGAAAAGGAAATGGAAGATTTACTGTATTTGGCAGAGCTCGGAAGGGGAAAATACTACCTTGTCTTGCTGCAATCTGAAAGACAGGGTTGTTATGAGTGCTCAGAATCTTAGAGCTAGAAGTACCCCAAAGGTAACTGCGTCCTCCTCACCCCCTGACATTATTTTTACAGATGAGTCCAAGAGAGGTAAAGTTACTTGCCCAACGTCACAAAACTAGTAAATGCTTGAGGCCGATTCCAAGTTACATGCTCTATCTACTGTACCCCAACTTCTCCTTGGAAGGGAGAGGAGAATATTGCCCTACCACACCGGTGGGGGGAAAGGATGGAGAGAAAGGCAAGGCTGAAGAGGAGCAGGGATAGGATAATGCAGGGCATGAAAATCAGAGCAGTGGGGAGTAATCACAGAGGCAGATCTCATGAGGCTGGATAGAAGAAAGAACTAAAAAATTAGGGAGATACAAATGATTTAGTATTGCTGGCATTTCTATAGCATGTTAAGATTTGCAAAACATTTTTCATATATTATCTCATTTGATTCTCACTCATTCTGGGGAGGGAGGCACTGTTATTATCCCTGTTTACATATGGGGGAACTGAGACAGAGATAGAGACGGGATAGGTCACATAGCTGATAAGGGAAAGAGGCAGGATTTGATTTTGTGTTCCTGCCTCTCAGTCCAGCACTTCTCCCACTTCATCATCTAGAAGCCCATTGTAGGAAGGGACAATAGTAGATTTAGAGGCAGATGGGACCTTAAAGGTCACTGAGGAGTTCAAGCCTCTCATTTTTGCAGATGAGGAACCTGTGGCCCAAGAAGGGCAGCTGACTTGGCTAAGGTCACACAGGGCCTGGAAGAGAAGGTTAGGATTCCTGCCCTGGCCCTGAGGCTGACACTCATCCCTGAGTATCATCAAGGATGAGGCCTCTTTGGTGATACTAAGGAGAGTCTTGATGTGGAATGGACTACGTGGCCACTCAGCTCCCTTCCTCAAGAGATGATAACAACTGACAGATCTGTGCTTTTCAGTTTGCAAAGTGCCTTACACACTCCTTCCAACAATGATTTGATTCAAGACCATTCCAGTAGACTTGGGGTGGAGAGAGCCATCCATACCCAGAGAGAGAATTATGGAGACTGAATGTGGATCAAAACATAGTATTTTTACCTTTCTGTTGTTGTTTGCAGACAAACCTTGTCTGCTTGATTTTTTTTGTTTTTTTCCCCCTTTTGATATGATTTTTCTTGCACAGAATGATGAATATGGAAATATCTTTAGAAGAAGTGCACAGATTGCTTGCTATCTTACCGGGAGGAGACGGAGAAGGAAAAAATTTGGAACACAAAGCTTTGAAAAGATGAATGTTGAAAACTACCTTTGTATATATTTTGAAAAATAAAATAAAAGCAAAGTCAAGTGTTCTAGTTTGTCAAAATATTCCTGG
This sequence comes from Sminthopsis crassicaudata, assembly GCF_048593235.1. NCBI lineage: Eukaryota > Metazoa > Chordata > Mammalia > Dasyuromorphia > Dasyuridae > Sminthopsis > Sminthopsis crassicaudata. The sequence continues at coordinate 618,508,240 of NC_133619.1, read as the reverse complement.
ATTCTTTCTATATGATAAGATGACAAGCTGTCTTTATCTATGTCACCGACAAAAAGGTGAATAGCAGATAGCCAAGGTCAAATCCCTGGAGGCAATTGCTTCCATGATGCTGAGGGGCCATACTGTTGTCCTGGTCTTTCCATGAATTGGCTACAAGAGTCTGTCCACGCAGTTATATGCTGGGAGTCTTCCTCAGTCTTTTTCTGACATAGTGAAGATTCCAGTGGAACTCATGAACTGAGTACCAATTTTACCTTTTGATCATACATTTCCTTTGCTATCCTTTGTTCCTCTTCTTCAGAGTTCACTTTGATTTTATACTGCTGTGTGATCATACATCCTGCATTATTTATTTAGTTTTTTTTTTACTTTTTGGAAGTCAATAGTTCTACCCTGTTCTCTCAGTCTCTTTAAATGAAGCTCCCAGGATCATTTGCATAGACCCAGATAACAACCAAAAATTTCATGGAACATAATCTGTACGTAATTAAAAATTATTGTCACCCAAAAAGCAATGGAAAGATGCAGGATCTCATTTGACCTTCCCATGGTGAGACAGAGGCCAAATGCCTACTTGTCTGGGCTTCTAGAGAGAGGATTCTCACACTCCCAGGGTAAGGGGTAGATTCAATAGTCTTTGAAGTCTTTATTGACTCTGGAATCATATAATTCTATGACATTTAATAAGTTGTAATCTATTAGTCGATTGATGGTATCTGAGGACCCACTGTTGAATCACTATGAGGAAATCACTATAACAAACAGAAGATGGATTCTTATGATGGAATGGAATTAATTAAAAATATATTTCCTAATTTTAAGTATTATTTGATACTTTTTATGAATAGATAGCATTCAACTAAGAAGCCCTGGGTTCAAGTCCTGTTTCAGATAATTATTAACAGTGTGAGAAAATCATTTAACCTCCCTGTAGCCATCTTCTCAGGGCTTGAGGTTAAGATGTAGAAAAGGTGCCGTCTTGTATTGGTAATGTTCCCTATACTAATGAAATCCAGATCTTATCTTTCTTAACACTTTTTGAGAAGAACTATCTCAACTTGTTACCTGACTGAGAATCACAGAATACAATATATTTGTTTCCAAAGAACTTTTTTTGTTTGTTTGTTTGTTTTTTAAATATTTCATGGAGGGCACTAGGAAAGTATTACATGGGAAGAGAGCAGGTAAGAAGTAATAATGACGAATAAAGAACTCTGAAAGGTATCCCCAAAGATGTGCAAAATTGAAAAAGATGATCTGGTCATGTGAGCCAAAATAAAAGCTTATAAATGTGTAGATTGCAGTTCTGGTAACCCTGCGATTGCAGCACAAAGGTCTTAGTATATTGGGTGGATAGTCTTTTGACACATTTATGGGAGGACATGGATGAAAGTCCATCCCTGCAGGAAATTCCCAGCTGGATATAATATGATAGAGTTTGAGCAGATACCCATTTATGACTATTTAAAGCTGACCAAACAGTGACCTTTTTAAATCAGTGGACTGAGGCACCCAGGAGTCTTTTTTTTTTTTTTTTTCTCTATCTCCTGGCTTGAGGCCCTGACCCTCAAAAAAAAAAAATCCATAAAGGACTGCACATTGGCCAAAGGGCAAACTCATAGTTCCTAGTTACTAGAAGTCCTTGTTCTTCCTTCTTGGGTTCATTGTGCAGGCCCCTTTAGGTGAAACTCTCTGCCGGGCTCCAAAGGGGAGCACCATGTCTTGTTTGTCTCTGGCTTATTTTTCAGCTCCGTGTGGGGTACGCTAGCCACTACCATGATATTCCCGTGTATGGCACCATCTGTCTTTAATCTAATGATTGAAGCACTTCTCTATCCTCCTGAAGTGATACACTTGTTTCCCCCTAGTTTAAATCAGGACTTCTTAAACTAAACCTTTTCACCTGAGAAATTTTTACATGATCCATGAGTGTAGGTATAAAACAGGCACACAAATCAAGCATTTCCTGATAATTCATCATAACTTCACCACTCTCATATTCAGTTATGTGACCTCATTTGGGATCACAACTCACAGTTTAAGAAGCTTCGGTGTAACTGACTGATCAATTCAATGTAGAAGTCTAGACGGCAGTGTTTACATTAAGCAGTATCCCTATGTACACATTTCTCCTTGTCTGGAAAATAAGGACTTATTGCCTTCTTTTTTTTCTTTTTTATCACCTAAGCTTTGTGAGATTCAGAAAAGATTGGATTTGAATCCTTCCTTTATAACTTACTATTTGGGTGATTTTGGGAAAACTGCTTTAACAAGCTGGGTCTTAGCATCTTCAACTATAAAATGAAGATTGCATCTTTAAAGTGCCTTCTTGATCTAAATCTATGATCACATGACTTCTCCAAGACCACATAACTAGTTCGTGGTAGAACTGGGGCTAAAAACCCACATTTTGTGACTCTTGCTTTCCTGTGACTGTAATTAATGGATTTAGTACTTGTTACAGAGACAGGCTGATTTGAAAAGCTTAGTCATTCTTGTATTGAGTCCCATGGAGCCTGGAAAGTTAAGTCTGAAGGAGAAACAAGATTGTGCCTCCAAGGCAGAAGTTTCCTTGGCTCTATGTTTCGAGCTTACAACTCCCTTTTGTGCACAGGGAACAAGAAGACATCAGTGTGTTGTATGTGACATGCCTCTCACTGAGGAGAGAACAGACCATTGAAACATCCGAGTGATTTTGATGTCAGGTAGACAAGGCCAGGGGTAGCCATTTCCCTTTGTTCTCCTTCTAGACAGTTTCATTTTGGTCTCCATGTTCCACAAGCTTTATACAGAGGTTTGGACCTTGTATCCACTTACTCATTTTTTGTCGAACTGAACTGGATTGAATCCAAGGAGTCTGACCCCAGGGTGTCATAAATGACACTAGGATGAAAATTCAAAATCAGGCTCTTGTAGCCTAATCCCGGCCCTCCCGTCTCTTGCCATCCCTTCTTCCCCTCTCTTACCCGGTTTCTGGAGTCTAGCAAGACTCAAAATAACACTGCCCACAAATATACAGACACTAAAGCTTTATTTAACAACTGGCTACTTTTCTCCCCCAAGAGAAACAGGAGAGCAGTGTTAGGAGGACAAAGGACAGTGCTTGAATTTAGGCAAAAAACCCTAAGTAAACGTGAAAAAAAAGGCTCAAGTAAGCTGAGGACCAGACTCTTCAGTAGATCCATGTGGGGGCAGGTGCCCTGGAGAGTCAAAAATATATGAACTTGCAAGCATAACACCATGAGCCCAGCCAAAGGCAACACAGTGAGGTTTGGGGGTGGGTGTTGGGGGGGCAGGGAATGTGTTCCTAATAGGATGGAAATTCTTTCAGCCAGAAGGGAACAAAATAGTAGCAGGGTGCCCCAAGACAGACCATCTGTGAAGGCAGAGATTTAAGAACCACTCATAAAACACCACTTCTCCTTTCCAACGCTGAATTCTTGACAAATGGACTCTTTTTCTCTTAGGTAAATCAGACTTATTAGGGTAAAAAAAAAATCCACTGAAATTGACTCTTGTTTCTGCCTCCCTCCATGCAGTGAGCACTTGCCTTTTGAATTTCTTTGCTTATTCTGTCTCTATTCCTACCCTTCAGTACCTTTGTTCCAGCCCAGTCTTTCTATGGGTTATAGGGATGAGATTCATTTGAGAGTTCTATAATATATTATTATATTTAATATAATGTGTATTTTATATATGTAACATAAAATAATGATAATACAATTTTTTTAATATTTTGCATTATCTTATAATCTTTGCCTCTCTCCTTTCTCCCTTTCTTATTCTCTATCTGGTCTGTCTGTTTTAGTTTCTGTCTCACTCTTCCTTTCTCTTTTCTTTCCTCCCCCAAATTCTCTTTCAGCAAAAATGAGCCCAGCATTGAGACCTGAGTGAGACAGGAGGCCAGTGTAGTGTGAGTGGACACAGGTGTGGGTCATGTTTATTCTGGATATCCAGTGTCAAGCAAACAAGCAGAGGAAGCCAAGACTGAGGAATGTGGTTAAAGACACTGGCAGAGGTTTGGGGTGCTAAGGAGCGAGCACAGAGGAAGGAACCTGAGGTCTTGAGTGGGGGTGGAAACTGGAATGAGGGACTAAGCAGATCATTCACTTTCACCTTCAGGCTGGACCGTATTCAAATAATTCCAGATCAGTGTGTGCCCTTCTTATCCAAATGAGCATAAGTAAACATGCCAGACATATTTTTTAAAAAAATAAGGTGAAACGCTACAGGGGTTCTTAATCTGGGGCCTGTTATTTAAAAAAAAAACATATATATATATATATATGTATATATATATATATATATATACATACAGAGAGAGAGAGACAGAGAGAGATAGAGACAGAGAGAGAGAGACAGAAACAGAGAGAGAGAGAGAGAGAGAGAGAGAGAGAGAGAGAGAGAGAGAGAGAGAAAGAGAGAGACAGAGAGAGAGACAGAGAGACAGAGACACAGAGACACAGAGAGAGAGACAGAGACAGAGAGAGACAGAGAGAGAGACACAGAGACAGAGAGAGACACAGAGAGACAGAGAGAGAAACAGAGACACAGAGAGAGAGACAGAGACAGAGAGAGACAGAGAGAGACACAGAGAGAGAGAGACAGAGAGAGACAGAGACAGAGAGACAGAGAGAGAGACACAGAGAGAGAGAGACAGAGAGAGACAGAGACAGAGAGAGAGAGAGAGACAGAGAAAGACAGAGAGAGAGAGAGAGAGAGAGAGAGAGACACAGAGAGAGAGAGACAGAGAGAGACAGAGACAGAGAGAGACAGAGACAGAGACAGAGAGAGACAGAGACAGAGACAGAGAGAGACAGAGACAGAGAGAGACAGAAAGGAGAGAGAGAGACAGAGAGAGAGACAGAGAGAGACAGAGAGAGAGAGAGAGAGAGAGAGAGAGAGAGAGAGAGAGACAGAGACAGAGACAGAGACAGAGAACTATATTTCAATATAATTGGTTTTCTTTGTAATTCTCTGTATTTTATTTTATGTATTTAAAAGCATTCTACTAGAAGGGGGTATAGGCTTCACCACACACTGCCTGAGGGGTTCAAAACACACAAAAGGTTAAGGACTCCTGGTCCAGAGGAAATAGAATCAACTCATTTTTCCTTTCTATTATTTTTAAAGAAAATACTGCATAGCATTGGCTTAATGATAATAATAATAATAGGTGATATTTATCTTGTTCTTTAAGGCTTGCTGGAGGCTATACAGACTTTGTTTCATTCTAGCTTTACAATACCTCTGTGAGGTATACTATAAGTATATAGAGAGATATATAGACATACCTAAGAATATATAAAGTATTCCCATTCAGACTTCTGGGATAGTCTATATGTCTCTATATAGATACACACATGTATATAAAACATACATGTCTACATATATGCAAATGTATATATACCTATGTTGGACTATAATTTCCATGGTTACTGCTGAGTAACCAAAGAGATCAAGGTCTGTTACACAATTTATAGTTTTAGAAACTTGCTTGGGAATAATGAAAATTCAAGTAATTTGTCCAAGGTTAATCAATCAATTGGTAAGCATTTATTAATCAATCAGTAAGCATTTATTAAATACCTTCTGTATGCCAGTGTAATTAGACATTTGGTCTTTACTTTTCAGGCCAGAGAAATGTCTAAAATCTAACTAACTACTAGAAGCATGGTTCTAGGAAGATTAAGTATTCTTTTTCTGCCTGGGAGAGACAGACACTATCACCAGCAGCACTGGGTGTTTTGAACTGGATGTATCATGGGGATAGACCGGACAGGGGAAAAAATATGTTTCCCTGACACTCAAACTTTTCCTTCTGAAAATCAAGATGAGAAGATTGCGAGAAATACCTGACTATTCTCAATAAATTTAAATCACCAACTTGCCCTTTCATCTGAGGCCTGATGACTTCCCTTGGGATTCTAGGAGTAATTCTGTGGGTAGCCATTCCTACTCCTGCGGCTCCCAGGCTGCCCTGGATGCCCCACCTGTCAATAATCAGTCAGTAGAAAATTAGCTTTTAGCAAAGACAAGTAATAAAGTGGTATAATAAGAAGTTTTTACAAAACATTCACTGATAGACTGATTAAAAAAAAACAAACAAAAAAACAAAAAAAACCAATGCCTACCCTCAAGGAACTTACAGTCTAATGAGATATGCAATATGCAAACAACTATGAAAAAACAAGATATGTGTGTATGTGTGTGTGTGCCCCTCTATGTATGATACTTTACTTAAAATGGAGCTTCTGGCAGGAATTAACCAATGTGAAGAAGGGTCAAAATAATGTAAATTCACTTTGTGAAGCAAAGTTAATAAAATAAGACTTTAGAGCTTATATTCTAATGGGTAAGACAACAAGCACAGATATATGTACACTATATATATACATATATATATTTGATGTAGTTGGGCCTTTTGTTGATTGAAACAGATTAATTTTTTTTTATTCATTTTTCCAAATTATCCCCTCCCTCCCTCCACTCCCCCCCCCATGACAGGTAATCCCATACATTTTACATGTGTTACAATATAACCTAGATACAATATATGTGTGTAAATACCTTTTTCTTGTTGCACATTAAGTATTAGATTCCAAAGGTATAAGTAACCTGGGTAGGTAGACAGTAGTGCTAACAATTTACATTCGCTTCCCAGTGTTTCTTCTCTGGGTGTAGTTATTTCTGTCCATCATTGATCAGCTGGAAGTGAGTTGGATCTTCTCTATGTTGAAGATTTCCACTTCCATCAGAATACATCCTCATACAGTATTGTTGTTGAAGTGTACAGTGATCTCCTGGTTCTGCTCATTTCACTCAGCATCAATTTATGTCTCTCCAGGCCTCTCTGTATTCCTCCTGCTGGTCATTTCTTACAGAGCAATAATATTCCATAACCTTCATATACCATAATTTACCCAACCATTCTCCAACCGATGGACATCCATTCATTTTCCAGAAACAGATTAATTTTAAAGAGAATAAAATAAAAGCAGCAATGCTTTGATAAGGTTGGGAGGGGAGGAGAGGATCAGGAAAGTTTTCATGCAGAATGTAATGCTGAAGTTGTGTCCTAAAGGAAAGACCAGTTGGAAGGCTGATGTAGGGAAGTGATGAGGGGCCTGGACTAAGGTGGAACATGCTTGGTTCTCTGATTTGATCATGTTAAAGCACAAATCCAAGAGTCTTCACCATCCTGGACATTCTCTTCTAGATAATCTCCAATTTATCAATGTCTTTTCTAAATTATGGCCACCCAGAATTGAGTCCAGTAATCTAGATGTGTTCTGACAAGGACAGAGAATAGTTACTTTAACCTCTTTGTTCTTGGAAGCTCTGTTTCTTTTTGTGCAATCTGAGACCAAATTAACTTCTTTGGTTGATATTCCTGTTTGTCATTTGGTTGTCAATATTGCTGGCAGATTGAGATTTGAGTCTACTAAAATTCCAAGTTTCTTTCTTTTTTTTTAGACAAATTTTTTCTTCTTCTTGCTGAGGCAATTGGGGTTAAGTGACTTGTCCAGGGTCACACGGCTAGGAAGTGTTAAAGTGTCTAAGTTCAAATTTGAACTCGGGTCCTCCTGAATTCAGGGCTGGGGCTCTATGCACTGTGCCTCCTAGCTGCCCCAAGAAAACTTCTTTCTAATTGCGTATGTCTTATTTATTTGTGATCACTTATGAAGCTGATAATTTGAATCCAAGTGTAAGAATTACATTTACTTTTATTAAATTCTATCTAAACAGATGTAGTCAAGTGTTCTAGTTTGTCAAGATATTCCTGGATTCTTTCTATATGATAAGATGACAAGCTGTCTTTATCTATGTCACCGACAAAAAGGTGAATAGCAGATAGCCAAGGTCAAATCCCTGGAGGCATTTGCTTCCATGATGCTGAGGGGCCATACTGTTGCCCTGGTCTTTCCATGAATTGGCTACAAGAGTCTGTCCACGCAGTTATATGCTGGGAGTCTTCCTCAGTCTTTTTCTGACATAGTGAGGATTCCAGTGGAACTCATGAACTGAGTACCAATTTTCCCTTTTGATCATACATTTCCTTTGCTATCCTTTGTTCCTCTTCTTCAGAGTTCACTTTGATTTTATACTGCTGTGTGATCATACATCCTGCATCTTTCCATTGCTTTTTGGGTGACAATAATTTTTAATTACGTGCAGATTATGTTCCATGAAATCTTTGGTTGTTATCTGGGTCTATGCAAATGATCTTGGGAGCTTCATTTAAAGAGACTGAGAGAACAGGGTAGAACTATTGACTTCCAAAAAGTAAAATAAATAAATAAATAAATTGATGCACTTTCTTTCTTCTCCAATTATAAAATTATAATCCTGATAAATTGTATCTGGTACACAGCTATATGTTACAAATGTATATAACAACATTAATTAATTGGCATATAACTTAGGTTTAAGTTATTCTGATACTCACATCCATCTCAGTCTATGTTCCAAAAATATCAAAGACCAAAAATATCAAAGAAAGAAAATAAAAACCTATAAGTATAAAAATATTTGTCTGTCTTTGATGCCTTGAATGTTCTCTCTCTCTCTCTCTCTCTCTCTCTCTCTCTCTCTCTCTCTCTCTCTCTCTCTCTCCTTCTCTCTCTTTCTCTGTCTCTGTCTGTCTCTCTCTGTCTCTGTCTCTCTCTCTCTCCTCTCTCTCTGTCTCTCTCTCCGTCTCTCTCTTTCTCTTTCTCTCTCTCTCTCTCTCTCTCTTTCTCTGTCTCTGTCTCTGTCTCTCTGTCTCTGTCTCTCCTCTCTGTCTCTCTCTCTGTCTCTCTCTCTCTGTCTCTCTCTCTCTCTCTCTGTCTCTCTCTGTCTCTCTCTCTCTCTCCGTCTCTCTCTTTCTCTCTCTCTCCCTCTCTCTTTTTCTCTGTCTCTGTCTCTCTCTCTCTGTCTCTCTCTGTCTCTCTGTCTCTGTTTCTCTCTGTCTGTCTCTGTGTCTGTGTCTGTGTCTGTGTCTCTGTCTCTGTCTCTCTCTCTCTCTCTCTCTCTCTCTCTCTCTCTCTCTCTCTCTCTCTCTCTCTTTCTCTCTTTCCCCCTCTGTGTCTCTCTGTCTCTATCTCTATCTCCCTCCCTTTCTTTCTCTATTCTCTTTCCCTTTCCTACTTTATATAGAAAGCCTCTCCCAATTCCTCTTAATTCTAGCACCTTCCTTCATTTGATTATTTCCTATTTATCTGTCTATAAATTGTTTGTACATAGATATCTACATGTTGTCTCCTTCATTAGATTGTGAACTCTGAGGGAAGACTCTTATTTTTTGCCTTTCTTTGCCCCTACCCCCCATGCCTGGAGTATAGCTAATGCTTGATAAATGCTTATTGACTACTGACTGATTTTCTTCTGTTTCTTCTTTATCTCTTTTTGCCCTGTTCTTCCTCAAAAGTCTATTTTGTTTCTAACCACTGATCTGCCCTCCCTTTTATGGCCACCCTTCCTTGCTCTTATCTCCTCCCCTCCTATTTCTCTATTGTGGAAGATAAATTTCTTTTTTATTATAGCTTTTTATTTACAAAATATATGTATAGGTTATTTTTCAGCATTGACAATTGCCAAACCTTTTGTTCCAATTTTTCCCCTCCTTCATCCCACCCGCTCCTCCAGATGGCAGGTTGACCAATACATGTTATTATGCTAAAGTATATGTTAAATACAACATATGTATACATGTTCATACAGTTATTTTGCTGCACAAGGAGAATTGGACTTTGAAGTAGTGTACAATTAACCTGTGAAGGAAATAAAAAATGCAAGTGGACAAAAATAGAGGGATTAGAAATGCTATGTAGCGGTTCACACTCATTTCCCAGAGTTCTTTTCACTGGGTGTAGCTGGTTCAGTTCATTACTGCTCTATTGGAACTGATTTGGTTCCTCTCATTGTTGGAGAGGGCCACATCCATCAGAATTGATCATCATATAGTATTATTGTTGAAGTGTATAGTGGTCTCCTGGTCCTGCTCATTTCACTCAGCACCAGTTCATGTCAGTCTCTCCAGGCCTTTCTGAAATATGCCTGTTGGTCATTTCTTAACAGAACAATAATATTTCATAATATTCATATACCACAATTTATTCAGCCATTCCCCAATTGATGGGCATCCACTCAGTTTCCAGTTTCTGGCCACTACGGAAAATAAATTTCTATACACAACTGAGTGTGTGTATATATTCTTCCCTCTTTGAATCAAGGCTGATGAGAGTGAGATTCAAAATTGCCTCCCACCTTCTTCTCCCTTCCCATTTCCCCCTCCACTATAAAATCTCTTCTTTGAATATTTCTTTTATGTGAAAAAAATTTCCCCATTTTCCTTCTCTTTCTCCCAGGGGAGCCCTCTTTCTTGCCTTTCCACTTAAAAAAACCATTATCCCAATATAATCAACTTATGTTCATGCACTTGATGTAGATAAACTTTTTAAAATATCCTAATAATGATAAAAATTCTTAGGAGTTTCATGTATCATCTTCCCATATAAGAAGGTAAATAGTTTAACCTTACAATGATTCTCTTATTTCTTTCATGTTTAACTTCTTATGCTTCTTTTGAGTCTTCTGTTTGAATGACAGTTTTTTATTCATCTCTGTCTTTTTCATCAGGAATGCTTGAAAGTCTTCCCCCCATTAAATATCTATATTCCCCTTGAGTGAAAGTACTCAGTTTTGCTGGAAAGGTGATTCTTGGTCTAGCTCCTGTGCCTTCTGGAATATCACATTCTAAACCTTCTCTTCCTTTAATGTAGAAAGAAGCTAAATTTTGTGTGATTCTGATTGTGGTTCCATAATATTTGAATGACTCATAAATTATTGCTGCTTGCAATATTTTCTCCTTGGTCTGGGAGCTCTGGAATTTGGCTCTTATATTCTTGGGAGTTTTCATTTAGGTTTTTCTTTCAGGAGGTGATCAATGCATCCTTTCAATTTCTGTTTTATTTTCTGGATTTAAGATACCAGGACAGTTTTTCTTTAACTTCTTGAAATATGATGGCTAGGCTTTTTCTTTTAATCATGGCTTTTTGGCAATCCAATCAGTCTTAATATCTCTCACAGATTTTCTAGGTCAGTTGCTTTTCCAATAATTCCAATATTTCACATTCTCTTCTATTTTTCATTTTTATACTTTGTTTTATTGTTTCTTGATATTTCATGCAGTGTTTAGCATCCACCTGGTTGATTCTAATTTTTACATAATTACTTTGTAGTTATCGTTTGTGAATTTTTTTTCTGTTTGAACAATTCTGATTTTTAAGGAATTCTTTTATTGAGTGAATTTTTGTGCTTCTTTTTCCATTAGGGCAATTCTATTTTATTCCTTTTTTTTTTTAAATTAAAACTTGTTATTTACAAAACATATGCATGGGTAATTTTTCAACATTGACCCTTGCAAAACCTTCTGTTCCAAATTTTCCCCTCTTTGCCCCCACTCCCTCTCCTAGATAGCAGGAGTCTACTATATGTTAACTATGTTAAAATATATGTTAAATCCCATATATATATACATATTTACACAATTATCTTGCTGCACAAGAAAAATTAGATCAAGAAGGAAAAAAAAAAAACCTAAGAGAACAAAATGCAAGCAAAACAACAACAGAAAGAGTGAAAATGCTATGTTGTGGTCCACAGTCAGTTCCCTCTCTCTGGGTGTAGATGGTCCTCTTCATCACTGAACAATTGGAATTGATTTGAATCTTCTCATTGTTGAAGAGCGACATGTCCATGAGAATTGATCATCATATAGTCTTGTTGTTGCCGTGTATAATAATCTCCTGGTTCTGCTCATTTCACTTAGCATTAGTTCATGTAAGTCTCTCTAAGCCTCTCTATATTCCTCCTGTTGGTCATTTCTCTTGTAGAACAATAATATTTCATAACATTCATATACCACAATTTATTTAGCCATTCTCCAATTGATGGGCATCCACTCAGTTTCCAGTTTCTGGCCACTACAAAAAGGGCTGCCACAAACATTCTTGCACATACCGGTCCCTTTCCCCCCTTTAAGATCTCCCTAGGATATAAGCCCAGTAGAAACATACTAGGTCAAAGGTTATGCACAGTTTGATAACTTTTTGGGCATAATTCCAGATTGCTCTCCAGAATGGTTGGATTCTTTCACAACTCCACCAACAATGCATCAGTGTCCCAGTTTTCCCACATCCCCCCCCAACATTCAGCATTATCTTTTCCTGTCATCTTAGCCAATCTGACAGGTGTGTAGTGGTATCTCAGAGTTGTCTTAATTTGCATTTCTCTTATTAGTAGTGATTTGGAGCACTTTTTCATATGACATGAAATAGTTTCAATTTCTTCATCTAAAAATCGTCTGTTCATATCCTTTGAGTATTAATCATTTGGAGAATGCCTTGAACTATTATAAATTTGAGTCAATTCTCTATATTTTAGAAATGAGGCCTTTATCAGAACTTTTAACTGTAAAAATGTTTTCCCAGTTTATTGTTTCCCTCCTAATCTTGTCTGCATTACTTTTGTTTGTACAAAAACTTTTAAACTGAATATAATCAAAATTATCTATTTTGTGGTCAACAATGATCTCTAGTTCTTCTTTGGTGACAAATTCCTTCCTCCTCCATAGATCTGAGTAGTAAACTATCCTATGTTCTCCTAATTTGTTTATAATCTCCTTCTTCATGTCTAGATCATGAACCCTTTGATCTTGGTATACTGTGTTATGTGTGGGTCATTACCTAGTTTCTGCCATACTAGTTTCCTATTTCCCTAGCAGTTTTTGTCAAATAGTGAATTCTTATCCCAAAAGTTGGGATCTTTGGGTTTGTCCAACACTAGATTGCTATAGTTATTGACAATTTTGTCCTGTGAATCTAACCTATTCCACTGATAAATTAGATTATTTCTTAGCTAGTACCAAATGGTTTTGATGACTGCTGCTTTATAATATAGTTTTAGATCTGGAACAGCTAGGCCACTTTCATTTGCTTTTATTTTTTTTCATTAATTCCTTTGAAATTCTAAGGAAATTCTATTTTCTAAGGTGTTATTTTCTTTAGGGTTTTGTGTGTGTGTGTGTGTGTGTGTGTGTGTGTGTGTGTGTGTGCCTCTTTTATCAAACTGTTAATTTTCTTTTAATTATTTTTCTTGCATTATTTTAATTTATTTTCCTAATTTTCCTACATCACTCATTTCTTTCCTTAACTCTTCCAAGAATTCTTATTGGGCTTGAATCCAATTAACAATTTTTAATCTATAGGCAATTTTTGGTTATAGTTTTTTTTTTTTGCATTATTGTCTTCTGAGATGTGTCTTGGTCTTTACTGCCACAGTAAAGTCTTTTTTTTTGTTTGTTTGTTTGTTCATTTTCCAGTTTATTTCTTGACTTTGAACTCTATGTTAAAATTGGGCTCCACTCACCTAAGGATGAGGAATCCCAAGTTCAGGATTTTTCATGCTGCTGTTTTCAGAGCTTGTTGTGGAGCTCTGCGATTTTTTGGTACCTTTCAAGTGTTATGACTTGGGGAAAGATACAGTCACTTCTATCTTGATCTATGTTTCAGTCTTTATCCAGAAAGAGCCCCTGTTACCTGAAGTCACAAGCATTAGCACTCATTTCTACTTTGAAAATGCACTTAAGGTCCCTGTTTCCTTATGATTGACCAGAAGTGCTCTTCTTTACCCTGGAACTATGGCCCCAAAATGTGCATGAGTTGCCAATCAGCACTAGCTGCACCCAGTTCCAGCAAAAGGTCCTGTTATCCCTTTCTGGGCAGTTGTCTGACCTCCTTACTATCTCTGGGCTAAGAGCTACCAAAGCTGTTACTAGTGCAGCCACTGTTAATGCTGATACATGTGCTCCATATAGGCCATCCACTTGGGTGTCACAGACCTGTCCTGCTGACCCCCTACGTCATATTTTATTGGCTCTGGTGCTCCAAAATTTGATTTGAGGCATTACTTTAAAGTTGTTTGAAGGGAAATATTGAGAGACATTGGCAACTGGATTGCTGCCTCTAATTCACCATCTTGGCTCCACAAGGGAATTATCCTCATCCCAGAAATCACAGAATTTGAGAGTTTGAAAGGATCTTGGTGGCACCGAGAGAATAAAAGTTTTGGCGGGGGAGGAATAATTTAATGTTTGTTCTTGGAAGAGGAGAGTAGATCCAGAATGGCTATGGGTAGGGGAATGATTCTGAGTAGACAAGGGTATCATTAGAGCTCCAGGATTTCTCAAGGAATAAGGAAGAAAGGGGATGATGCTTCAGGAGTAGAACAATGACAAAGAAGAAAGATGACAAAAAGGAGGCAATACGGAATGGCAATGCTGAAAAAGTGTTAAATCTAGACTCAGGTGACCCAATTTTGGATTCTACCTCAGTCACTTGCTGAACGACCATAGACAAATCATTTTCTGAGCCTCCATCAGTTTCCTGATCTGTAAAATGGAAATAGTGATACATGTACAACTTATTTCAAAGAATTGTTATGGAAATCAATTAAGAGAATGCTTATAAAGTGCTATGAAAATCTTTTAAAAACCCAACACTATACAAATGTCCTTTATCATTATTATTGCTTATTTTGCTCCTATCTAGCTCTAATTACTTTAAGGTTGATTGATTTTTGATGGTAGTCTCAAAGACTTCTGTTTTATAATATCAACAAACACGTTACCATCTGTTTTCTTTATGGAGATCAAGTACAATTTGGACTAAATCTTTGTGCAGGTTCTTCTATGACCAAGACAGTGGTATCACCAGAGCCTTTATTTTGGACAAGAAAATAGCTGAGAAAAGGAGATAGACTAAAGGGATTTGCATTTTCACCCAAAATACTTCTAGTTATTTTTTCCTATCTTTTAGAGTATGATGATGAAAAGAAGGCTGTAACTCAAGGCTTCTCCCACTTCAAAGACTCGTAGCTTACATGGAGAGAGTCCAATTTGGGGAGTCTTCTCTCTTTGGTTCATTATACTCCAGGGTTAGGAAAATCTCCAAAATAAAGCTTAGGGATCATTCCTATCTAGATTTTTCTGAATGAAAATGATACTCTTTCCAAATTGAGTATGGGATAGACTTTATTTAATTGAAAGAACATTATGTACAGATAGAGAAACATATAATCCATTCAAACAACCTATTGAAGTATCTCTGGAAAGTAATTACACTTTGAGGACTGAGGAGAGCTGCCAGAAAAATATCCCCATCCCTGTGGACGGCAATGTTCCCAATTCATCAAAATGGCATGTCATGATAAAATCCATTTCTCATCATTCCCAGTCTAACTTTAGTCAATCAGCTACAACATAATTTTCTCTCTTGGAGATGCTTTTCAACCTCTTAGAAACATTCTATCGAGGACATCCCTTTCTAGGATTCTGGTAAACAAAACTCTGAACTCAGAGACAACCTCCAAAGCTAATACTTCCCGGGAAATCTTTCTCTGGTTTTGTGGCTAGTCCCCATAATCACACAACTAGTGAATTAAAAATCACTCCGTCTTCCAGAAAGAAATCCAGATATACAACCAGACATGAACATTGTTCATTAACTATCTTCTGTAGCCAATTGGACAAACACAGCAATCTCTTCCACATGCAAAGGAGAAGAAAGAAATCTCTGACCCCATATTTTTGTTGCACTCAGAAAGATGGTGCAAGGGAAAAGGCAAAAAGTGAGTGATGGAGATCAGAAGAACCTTCTCCAACTTATATAGATTCAACAGATGGTCAATCTTTCCAACAAAAATGTAATCCCACTGACAGTTGCCATTTGTCAGCCCTGATTGCTGGGAATCAACTAACAAAATACTCTTCTCAGTAAGATGACATTGCCTCCTTCCTTCCAAATTTCCCTGTTATTATCAAAGGCACCTCTATCCTCCTGTTCACTCAATCTCAGAACCATTCTTCCTGCCCCACCCCATCCAAAGTCTTACCAAATCTGATTGATTTTACCTTTGAAACATATTCTGAAGAGGTCCCCTAGTGTTCTCTAGCACTGCCGCCTTGGTGCATACTTTGACTATTGCAATAGCTGTTGGTGGGTCTGCTTGCCCCAAGTCTCTCCCTATTCTAATTTATGCTCTACTTAGCTATCAAATTAATCTTCCTAAAATGCAGGTCATATAACTCTCCTATTCAGTCAACTTGGGGGACTCCTGATTTCCTCTGTGTGGTATTTAAAGCCCTTTCTGGCCTAGGTTCTTGCCACTTTTCCCATCTTCTTATATCCTATTCATCCCCCCACACTCTGCACTCTAATGGCGGTAATCTCTGCTATTCCTCCACTCTTTAATCTTTGCCTTTGTCCTGGTTGTCCTTCATACCTCTCTCTCCTCATTTCTGCCTTCCAGATTCCTTGAAACTCAGCTAAAATCGCACTTTCTATAGGAAAACTTTCCTGATTCCTCCTTAATGTGGCTTCTCTTTGTTGATTATCTCTGACTTATCCCATATTTGCCTTTTTTGTTTTTAATTAAAGCTTCTCATTTTCAAAACATATGCATGGATAACTTTTCAACATTGAGCCTTGCAAAATCTTGTGTTCCAAATTTTTCCCTCCCTTTCCCCAATCCTCTCCCCTCCATGGCAAGTAATCCAATATATGTTGAGCATGTTAAAAATATGTTAAATCCAAAATGTGTACATATTTATACAATTATCTTGCCGCACAAGAAAAATCAGATCAAAAAAGAAAAAAATGAGAAAGAAAACAAAATTCAAGCAAATGACAACAAAAAGAGTGAAAATGCTATGTTATGATCCACATTCAGTTCCCTACATTTGTCTTATATTATAAATATAACTATTTATATTATATTATTAAATATAATTATATATACATTATATTATAATTTATAATTATTATAAATATAGTTATCTTCATGTTCTCTTTTCTAGTAGAAGCATTCAGGCAATACAGTGGATAAAGTTCTGGGTTCAAATCCAGTTTCAGATACTTATTAGCTGTTATTCTGGGCAAATCAATTAACCTCTGTCTGCCTCAGTTTCCTAAATTATAGGAATAACCTATCTTATAAAATAGGAATAATAATAATATAAAATAGGTTATAAGGATAAAATGAGATATGTTTGTAAAGAACTTAGTACAAAGCTTGGCACATTAATAAATGTTTATTTCCTTCCTCCTTTCCCCTTTAGGTTGAACACCTTCGAAGGAGGGATTTTTTTAATTTTTAAAAAAATTCTAAAAAAAACCACCAATCCTTGGTATTGTGCTTAGAATAATACATAATAGATGTTGGTTAAGTGATTGTTGACTTGACCTAACTAGCATTTAATACAATGCCTCGTACATAGCAAATTATTACTAAATGTTTCAGTATCTATCTTTGAATCTATTTATCCATGTATTTTTGTACAGAACATTTATTTATTATTTATGTATCTTTCTATGTTAACTATCATGTAGGTGTTTAATTATGTACCTATCTATCTACCTGTGTACCTGTCTATCTATCTATCTGTAGCCAAGCATGGAAACTAGCTAGCCCTTTATTTTTTCAATTTAGATTTTATTTATTTACTATAAAACCCTGATGGCTAGGAGAAATATCTAAACTGCATGTCATATTTCATTTAGTGTTCATGTATCTTAAGGAAGAGAAAAATAGGAGAGACAATTCTGTCTTTGTTTCATATGAGTAGGCAGCTCTACTTGATGATGGAGCCGTTAAGGCAAAGTGGGGTGGCAAGGTACTGGAGTGTTAGGAAAGAAGGGGGAAAAAGAAGCTCAGACACCTCTAGAAATAATTTTTTTAAAAAGTGAGCTGGTAATAATTTCAGTCTTCTTCAGTAAGCATAATATGCAATAGAAATAAACTGCAACCTTTTCCAGTAAGATCAGGAGTGAAACAAGGTTGCCCACTATCACCATTACTATTCAATATAGTACTAGAAACGCTAGCCTCGGCAATAAGAGCCGAGAAAGAGATTCAAGGAATTAGAGTAGGAAATGAGGAAATTAAACTATCACTCTTTGCAGATGACATGATGGTATACTTAGAGAACCCCAAAGACTCTGCTAAAAAGCTATTAGAAATAATTCAGAATTTTAGCAAAGTGGCAGGATACAAAATAAATCCACATAAATCCTCAGCATTCTTATATATCACCAACAAAATGCAACAGCAAGAGATACAAAGAGAAATTCCATTCAAAATAACGGTCAATAGTATAAAGTATTTGGGAATCCATCTACCAAAGAAAAGTCAGGAATTATATAAGCAAAATTATGAAACACTTGCCACAAAAATAAAGTCAGATTTAAATAATTGGAAAGACATTCAGTGCTCTTGGATAGGCTGAGCGAATATAATAAAGATGACAATACTCCCCAAACTACTAATCTATTTATTTAGTGCTATACCAATCAGACTCCCAAGAAACTATTTTAATGACCTAGAAAAAATAACAACAAAATTCATATGGAAGAATAAAAGGTCGAGAATTGCAAGGGAACTAATGAAAAAAAAGTCAGAGGAAGGTGGTCTAAGTGTACCTGATTTAAAGCTATATTATATAGCAGCAGTCACCAAAACCATTTGGTATTGGCTAAGAAATAGAAGGGTAGATCAGTGGAACAGATTAGATACAAAGGACAAAAAAGGGTACATCTATAGCAATCTAATCTTTGACAAACCCAAAGATTCCAACATTAGGGACAAAAATTTATTATTCAGAAGAAACTGTTGGGAAAACTGGAAATTAGTATGGCAGAAATTAGATATGGACCCACACTTAACACCATATACCAAGATAAGATCAAAATGGGTCCATGATTTAGGCATAAAGAGGGAGATAATAAATAGATTAGAGGAACAGAGGATAATCTACCTCTCAGACCTGTGGAGGAGGAAGGAATTTATGACCAGAGGAGAACTAGAGATCATTATTGACCACAAAATAGAAGATTTTGATTACATCAAACTAAAAAGTTTCTGTACAAACAATACTAATGCAAACAAGATTAGAAGGGAAGTAACAAATTGGGAAAATATTTTTAAAAGGAAAGGTTCTGACAAAGGTCTCATTTCCAAAATATATAGAGAACTGACCCTGATTTATAGGAAACCAAACCATTCTCCAATTGATAAATGGTCAAGGGATATGAACAGACAATTCTCAGATGATGAAATTGAAACTATTTCCACTCACATGAAAGAGTGTTCCAAATCACTACTGATCAGAGAAATTCAAATTAAGACAACTCTGAGATACCACTACACACCTGTCAGATTGGCTAAGATGACAGGAACAAATAATGATGAATGTTGGAGGGGATATGGGAAAACTGGAACACTGATGCATTGTTGGTGGAGTTGTGAAAGAATCCAACCATTCTGGAGAGCAATCTGGAACTATGCCCAAAAAGTTATCAAAATGTGCATACCCTTTGACCCAGCATTGCTGTTATTGGGATTATATCCCAAAGAAATACTAAAGAGCGGAAAGAGACCTATATGTGCCAAAATGTTTGTGGCAGCTCTTTTCGTAATGGCTAGAAACTGGAAGTTGAATGGATGTCCATCAATTGGAGAATGGTTGGGTAAATTATGGTATATGAAGGTTATGGAATATTATTGCTCTGTAAGAAATGACCAGCAGGAGGAATACAGAGAGTCCTGGAGAGACTTAAATCAACTGTTGCTGAGTGAAATGAGCAGAACCAGAAGATCTCTGTACACTTCATTGTTGTATGAAGATGTATTCTGATGGAAGTGGAAATCTTCAACATAAAGAGGATCCAACTCACTTCCAGTTGATCAATGATGGACAGAAATAACTACACCCAGAGAAGGAACACTGGGAAGCGAATGTAAATTGTTAGCACTACTGTCTATCTACCCAGGTTACTTATACCTTCGGAATCTAATACTTAATGTGCAACAAGAAAATGGTATTTACACACATATATTGTATCTAGGTTATATTGTAACACATGTAAAATGTATGGGATTACCTGCCATCGGGGGGAGGGAGTGGAGGGAGGAAGGGGATAATTTGGAAAAATGAATAAAAAAAATTAAAAAAAAATAATTCCAGTCTTAAGTGAGCCAAGCATTTTCTTTCACTACTGCTTTGTCTTTTATCTGTAACTTTCTATTTATATTTTATTTCTTTACCATAAAACCCAGTTGGCTAGAAGAAATTTCTAAGTTGCATGTCATATTTTATTTAATGCTCATGTATTTTAATGAAGGGAAGGAAAAAAAAGAGCCAACTTTGTTTTAAAGAGATGAAATATTTGTTCCATATGAGTAGGCAGCTTTACTTGGGGATGCAGCCAGTAGGGTAGAGCAGGGTGAATGGTACTGGATTATTTTAGGCTGGGGAAAGAATTAAAAAAAAGCCCAGATGACTTTAGAAATTAAAATGTTAAAAAGAAAAGTGAGCTGGTAATAATTCCAGTCTTAAAGTGAACAAAACCCAGCTTTCCCCACTACCAGGGAAACATTAGGCATATTGAGTTTCAAAAGGAAGCCATGGCTCCAAGAAATGAAGGGAAGTGCCTTGCTTAGAAAGGCCAAGCAGGACTGGTAGTTAGAAAAGTGCCATCTATTCAAAGGAAAGGAGGGCTACCTGACCCAATGTGCTCCCTTTGGCTTATGGAATGATGGCAGTTCAAACTGCTATGTTTACCAGCACCACTTAGTGACTTATATGCACAAGGGAAGTACATTTAAAATACTATGAGAGTTCAGAGGGAGAAGTGCTCATTTCTTGGGAAAGTTGCATGGAGAAAATCGAATTTTAGCTTGAAGATGATCTTGAAGAAAGGGTAGGATTTCAATGAAGGGACTTGTGGAGTAAGACATTCAAGGAGTAGAGAAAGACAAGAGAAAAAGTTAAGAGGCAGAAAACTATGGGATATATTTGGATAATTGCAGCCCAGTTTGGCTAAAAGATAGTGAGTTTGTAGAAGAAAAAGTGAAAAAAATAAGCAGGGATCTGATTTTGAAGGACCTTAACTGATAGACTGAGTCTGAAATTTATTCAGTAGGCAATGAGTAATCTCTCTAGTTCTTTGAGCAAATAAGATGATCAGATCTGTGTAATAGGAAGGTTAATTTGCCAGTGATATCTAAGAATGCCGAGGACTAGATAATAGAGAGAGGTGGGGAGGTTCCTTCAGCCTATTTCAATAATCCAGGCAAAAGGTAATGAGAAGATAATAATGGGGATGGAAACAATGAAATGCCACTTAAAAACTAGGATTCAGGAGTCCTGAAATCTAATCTCAGTGCTGCCACTAAATAGCTGTGTCACTGTGGACAAATCAGGTCAAGAATTTCAAATCATAAAACTGTAGATTCAGGGAGGAATTTTAAATCATGTTCTTCTCTCTTGTCCCTACTTAGCAACCATAAATTCTATGAAGGAACCACAAAGACCATTGGGTCTTACCCCTTTTTTTTTTATTTTATAACAGATGAAGAAACCGAGGTCCAGACAAATTAACATTAACTAACAACTTATTTAAGCTGAATTTGAATTCATATCTTCTTGATTCCAGGACCTATTCACTACACCATGTCACAAAAATGTCCTTTAAAGATATCTGACAAGTGATCACCCAGCTCCCTTTGAACACCTTCAAGTTTGAAGATGGGGACCCTTCCAAGGCAGTCTATTCCATCTGTATAATAAAGAGGACGGGCTAGAAGACCACCTCTGATGCCCCCTCTAGCTTTAGGTCTATGATCCTATAGTCTGGCTGGGGATTTTTGGTATGGGAAATCCCTAACTGCCACACCCATGTGGCCACTAGATGGAAAGTGTTTTGAATTGCCTATGGCGACGGAACTGTAACGGAATTGTTTTGACTGAAATTACTGTTTTCAATCAAACTGACCACAGGTGGTACAATATTACTATCTACAGGGATCTTGGAGATCAACTATAAAGAGCCCATCCCATCATTTTATAGCTGAAGAAAATGAGAGACCCAGAGAGAAGTACTTTGAATGAGGTCATATGGTTAGTGGTGGGCTCAAGATTAGAATGCTGGTCTCATAACTTTCAGTGTTCTTTCAAATTATACCTTGAAACACTCTCTCTCTCTCTCTCTCTCTCTCTCTCTCTCTCTCTCTCTCTCTCTCTCTCTCTCTCTCTCTCTCTCTCTCTCCTTCTTTTTCTCCCTCTCCCTGTTCCTCTCTCTCCCCTCCCCTGCCCTAAAGTTTCCTTAAAAGGAACATGGGATGATTCTCTCTCCCCTTTTTCCTTTCTTACAGGACCCTTTTGGAATTTAGATAAAATAAATACTTTGTGGATGGGCTGAATAAAGACCTGGAATGGTTTCCAGGCAGTGGGGTCACTCAAACAAATCCTATCATGTACATCTTTTCAAATATCAAGAAACTATATGTTTCCTGTAACCAGAAAGCCCACATTCTAGTTGGGAAGACAGCCCTTTGGTGTGGTATGTCTTAAAAGTACTTACAAAGCTGTGAGATGGAGGTAGACACCCTCACCAGCACAGCAAGTCTGGGGGCTTCAGTTTCCCTTCCAGTAGAGCCGGCCTAGGCATTGTTTCTCTTGGAATGTTTATCAGGGCTCGGAATGCCAGTTCTGAATGTGCTTCCTCAGCACCGCTATCAAATAGCACTGTCTGTTTTCTTAAGGGATGGTCCCTAGGGACTGAGAGAGGCAAACCTCATCCCTGATCTCCTTGGGTGGAATTCTTGGAATACCTGGTTGGAGAGAACGATTTAAGTAAGCAACACCATGGGGTGTGCCTTTTTCTTGGATCCTAGAAAAGGGCCCGATGAACTGATTTACAGGTCAGGGAGAGAGCTGTTGGGCCCTGCAGGAGAGGGGTGGAGGAATTACAGAAAAGCATTCAGATCTTGCTGTGGGGCAGAAGGAGCCAAAGTCACAGGGGAGCAAGCCAGCACACTGTTCCTCCCTCTGCTTTGACCTTCAACAGATGAACTGAGGCCTGCTCAAGGAGGGGGACAAGACAAGAACGTGACTCAGAATTCCTCCCTGAATGCACACTAACCATCAGTCAGAAATCTACTTTAGAACAAATACAAGCTTATTAAAGGAAATGGATTCCTTATTTCTATCTTTGTTTCTCTTGGGTACCCACACATAGATCTTGGGATAAGTACAATGGTCGTGACTACAGGAACTAGAGCTGTAAGATACCTTGCCGTCTTTTAGCTAGATCCATAGATATATAGACAGAGAGGCAGAGCAAGATAGAGCATTTATTGAGCACTTACTGTGTGCTAAACATGGTACTAAATTCTAGGGATGTAAAGTCAAGAAGACTAAGGCTGTCCCTACTCTGAAGGACCTTAGATTCTAATACAGGAAGATAAAACATGAAGAGGGTCTGGAAGGCAGGGAGTGAGTAGCCAACATGCAGATGGAACAGATCTGAGAGTAAGCTCGAAGTGATTTTTAGGTAAGAAAAATGAAGTCTAGAAAGATCAGCTGGGTTGCTCAATTAGCCAAGGAAACGACAAGCATTTATTAAAAGGCCTATTTTAGGTTAGACTTCATATTGGCCCTGGGGAAACATGGCAAGAAGAGGCCTTGCTCTGGAGGAGCTTGCTTTTAATTGGGGGAAACAATGTGCACATATATAAGTCTAGAGAAAATATTTCTATGGCAGGGTTAGGATTCTAACTCACATCTGTTGGTCCCAAAGTCAAGGACTTTAATGATTTGGAGGGAAGTTCTTCAGCATTTAGTGTGTAAGGATCTTTTATGCATAGGACATAACTAATCCATGGTGCAGGAAGGTAGGAAGGAATGAAGTGGGTAGACACATGGCTCATCTCCACATCTGCCTTTCCCCTTGGAATCTAAGAAGCTTCTTCTCCCAGATGAGAAAGCTGAGGTCCAGAATTACTAAATGAGGTGCTAAGGTTCTTACAGGTGATAAATAGAAGTGAGACTGAACTCAGATCCCATGGCTATAGATCCAGGGCTGATCCACTGCACCTGCTCTCTGAGGAAAGGACATGAGAGAGAGAGATCAAGGAATGATGGGATATTTTAAATAAGACCTGCCTCAGGCTAGCCCCAAAGCCCATTGGCACGGGTAGAGATAAAAAGCCTACCTTTCAAGAGAGATGGAGTAGAGTTGGCAAGAAATGAGGGAGCTATAGTTCTCCACCAATTTCCCTTTAAATTTTAAGTCTTCAGGACTTTTTAAGCACTTAGGTCACTTAGGGTATTTCTGGCTCCCAGATTCAAGAGTGAAGATGGAATAGATCAATGTTACTTAAATTTGTATAAAGAAAGGACTGAGAAGACATGAATAGAGTAGGGAAGACTGGTAGGTAAGTAGATCTATCTATATCTATATCTATCATCTCTCTCTCTCTCTCTCTCTCTCTCTCTCTCTCTCTCTCTCTCTCTCTCTCTCTCTCTCTCTCTCTCTCTCTCTTGCCCTTCCTCCTTATCTATCTACCTATTTATAACAGATTAGGGGTTGATGTTTTATTAGGTTATCATAAGGCAATGAAAGTTAGGCTTGTTAGTGGACTGGACTTTCAAGTTCTTGGTTTGTTTAAAACAGGAATTTGACTGTAACATATGTTCCACTTAGAGAAGGATTCTCCAGTCATCTCCCCAATAAAATGG
Source organism: Sminthopsis crassicaudata (assembly GCF_048593235.1). Lineage (NCBI taxonomy): Eukaryota > Metazoa > Chordata > Mammalia > Dasyuromorphia > Dasyuridae > Sminthopsis > Sminthopsis crassicaudata. The sequence continues at coordinate 618,483,621 of NC_133619.1, read as the reverse complement.
GGAAGAGTGAGGAGGGATGTAAATCATCAATTCCCCTACATTCTTCACAATTTTTATGGATGCTCTAGTCATGCAGATAAGTGGTCATGATGAAAAGGCATTCTTATGCTTTGCCACTTGCCCCTTAATATTTATTTCTCCAGGTGGGTTGGGGAGAAGACACTATACCTCAGGTATGTTCTCTGAATTTGCATCTGCTCTGCAGTTGTTGCATTGGAAGAGGATTATCTCATCCCTTCCCTTTTCTCTTTTTCTATAAGCTCATTCAAGGCCTTGTGATCTTGTCTTGGCTCCAGAGATGAAGAAAACTCAAGATCTTAGCTATTTTGATGGGCTTAGACCACTTTTCCCTGCAGAGAAGGTGGTGTTTCCGTCATACATACACAGACATGCACATGTATATTATATATATATACATATATATATACATATGTATATATATATATATAAACACATATAACATGGAAGGTGATTTTGGGGATAAGGCACTAGGAATCTGAGAATCCTAGTAAAGTTTAGGATTAAAATTTGAGAATCATCAAAGATTTCTCTACAAGATAGCCATTGAGTTGAGTCTGGAAGGAAACCATTTGGCCAGAAATATGAAGGGCATTGATGAAAAAGGAGAATGTGAAAAGACCTCTCGGGAGGCTGCTACTTGAAACATAGGGGTTAACAAGGGCCTTTATTAATAGAGTGGCAGTAGGGAAAGAAAAAAGGGAAGAACCCCCTGAGAGATGTTGTCTAGATGGATTAAAAAGACAGGGTAGGGGCAGCTGGGTGGCGCAGTGGATAGAGCACCAGCTCTGAAGTCAGGAGGATCTGAGTTCAAATTTGACCTCAGACACTTAACACTTCCTAGCTGTGTGACCCTGGGCAAGTCACTTAACTCCAATTGCCTCAAAAAAAAAATGGAACAATTGGATGAGTATGGGAGGTGAGACTGTAACATGAATCAAAGATAGCCCCAACAATGTATACAACTTAGAAAGGCAGAAATAGGGGAAATGAGAAATAGGGATTCAGGGAGAATGTTAATACATTTGACATGTTGAGATGTGATACATCAAATGAAAATATCCTCTAGGAAGTTGAAGATATGATTCTAAACCTCAAAAGAGGAGTTAAAACTAAGGATACAGGTTTGGGATTCGTTAACAAGGAGGTAGTTAAAGCCAAAGGAATGAAAGAAAATGCCATGGGAGAGTCTAGGGGAAATAATTTTTAGGTTCAAGCTATTTTTCCTTATCATTATCCTTTAATGGGAAAGAAATATTTCAAGCTACATCCAAGGGCTTGATAGCTTTTTCATCAAATACCAGTTATTCAGAGACCATCACGATGAGGAATACCATTTATCCAAGCAAACAGAATTCATAGAATAAGCTAGAAAATATACAGTGAAGGAGCTAGGATGACATTCCTTGCAGTCTCTGATGAAACAAGCTAGAAAGGTATATGCCCAAGGTGACAGTTCCTTTGCATGTTGGAGCACCCAAAGTCTTTGTTTTTTTTTCAATTAGAATCATTTCCCTGAAGAGAACCCAGACGTACGTGAGTACTCTTAGAGCTTTTCCCAAGCTCTCACCAATCCTGCCCTTTACAAAGGCACTGAGAAACCACTCTCTCCATTACTGTGGACCATTATGCAAATGCTCAGGTATGAGATACAGAGCACTCAGAAATGAAAATTAAACTCATGGGAACTGATCACCAAGGGAAAAAACAAGAGAAGGGGGACCCAGGACAAAACCTTGGAATACAATCAGAATTGTGGATGTGATACGGATAATGGGACAACAAAGGAGACTAAAGAAGGATAAAGCATCTAAAAGACCTTGGAGAGAATATCATAAAATCCAGGGAGAAAACATATCTAGGAGGAGAAGTAGTAAATGATATCAAACAAAGTAGGGATGATAAGGATGAGGACTGAGAAAACACCCTCCATCGTGGCAGTTAAGAGGTCACTAGCAACTTTGGAGAGAGAAATTGCAATTAAGTGATGAAGTCAGAAATAAGATCACAAAGGTTTAAAGAGTAAGACGAGATGAAAGGAAGGTGCCAAATAAGAATAACTTTTTGTTTGGGCTGATAAAGGAAGGAGGACCAACATCAGACTACCTTGAAGGGATAGGAGAGTTCAGTGAAGGTTTTGTTTTTTAGAGTATCTAAAGACACTAAGAAAGGAACCACTGGAGCTGATAATTAAAGATTAGAGACAGGGAAACAATGATCAATGGAGCAATTTTCTGGGGAAATGGGATAGAATAGGATTGAGAAGACATAAAAGAGGTTAGTGTAGGCAGACGGAGGGTCCTTCTCACCAGAAACTAGAAGAAAGGAAGACAGAATGGAGGATGTTGCTCTACATTATATGGCCACAAAAAGTTAATTGTATCATCTAAACATAAAAGGTTGAGCCCGAGGCAGGAAATCTCCCAGGAGTGAGCCATAGAGATTTTTAAAAATGAATATATCTGAGCAATATTTAATATCAACTGCTAGGCTGGAGTTCAGAAATCAGTGAATTTTCTTTCATGAATGGGTTCAACATCCTGGCAATCTGACTCAATGAGCTCTTGAGGCTGGTGGCTTGAGTTTAGCACCACCTGGTGGACAGTAGCCTTGTCCATGTGTGCATTAAATGGGGGGAGCTAAGGGCTCCTTGGTGTGATCTGGGACTTGAATGCTTCTTGAAGCTAACAGCAGCAGTAGAAAGTTTCCCCCAATCCTGTAGCTAGGAGTATCTTCAGGCAGAAGTGGTGGGAAACCCTTTCCCGATGTGTGAGTTTTTCTCATACTGGATTAAGGTTGAAAAAAAAAGAAAAATTTTTTTTCTTTCTTTTTTTAAAAATTAATTTTATAATTATAGCATTTTTTAACAGTACAGATGCATAGGTAATTTTTTTTTTTACGACATTATCCCTTGTACTCCCTTCTGTTCCAAATTTTTCCCCTCCTTTCCTCCATCCCCTCCCCTAGATGGCAGGCATTCCCATACATATTAAATATGTTATAGTATATCCTAGGTAAAATATATATGTGCAGAACCAAATTTTGTTGTTGTTGTTTTGCAAAGGAAGAATTGTATTCGGAAGGTAAAAATAATCTGGGAAGAAAAACAAAAAAAAAATGCTCACAGTTTACACTCATTTCCCAGTGTTCCTTTTCTGGGTGTAGCTGATTCTGTCCATCATTGATCAATTGGAATTGAATTAGCTCTTCTCTATGTTGAAGATATCCACTTCTATTAGAATACATCCTCATACAGTATCATTTAATGATCTCCTAGTTCTGCTCGTTTCACTCAGCATCAATTGATGTAAGTCTCTCCAAGCCTCTCTGTATTCCTCCTGTTGGTCATTTCTTACAGAACAATAATATTCCATACCATTCATATACCATAATTTACCCAACCATTCTCCAATTGATGGACATCCGTTCATCTTCCAGCTTCTAGCCACTATGAAAAGGGCTGCCACAAACATTTTGGCACATACAGGTCCCCTTCCCTTCTTTAATATTTCCTTGGGATATAAGCCCAGTAGTAGCACTGCTGGATCAAAGGGTATGCACATTTTGATAACTTTTTGGGCATAATTCCAGATTGCTCTACAGAATGGTTTGATTCTTTCACAACTCCACCAACAATGCATCAGTGTCCCAGGAAAATATTTTTTTTTTCTCCCAGAGGGCAATAGTATGCACTCATCTTTAGGTATTATATGCTTTTGAAATCAGATGACAGTCAAACATTTAGGAAGCTTATGCTTAGTGGGGAAAGGCAAAATCACTCACTGCCCTCAGGAGGCTCATTTGCTAATGGGTGAGACAACATGTAAAGCAAAATATAAGGTATACTCAGAGGAGATGAGTTCTGGGAATCAAGATGGTGAAGTAAGCAGTGAATCACTGTAACCTTCCCATGTTCACTTCTGGGCAACCATAAAATAGTGTTCCCAAGATAGATCCTGGAGTGAAGGAACCAGCAAGAAAACAGAGTTAAATAACTGACCCAGGAAACTTGGAGATTTGGCAGGTGGGGTACATCTCACTCAGGTGAGTTTGGGGGAAGTGCAGTTCAAGACAGGAAGCTCTCCAGTGAGTCAGCATTAAGTTCCATCTCAACAAAATAGCAGGAGATCCTGAGCCCTGGGGTGGTGGAGGGGGCCAAGAGGCAAATGGGAGAACACTAATACCAGGATCCCCCATGCCTTGTCAAAAACCAGGGGAGCCAGTGGTAGGACTACAGCTCTAGGAGTCACCATATGCTCTGGTATTGCCCTATCCAAACAGGTATCCTCTAGCAGCCAGACCACCATGTGCTTCCGTGTAGCTCTGGGGAAACACAGCAGTACTCCACCTTGTCTTAGCACATGCCAGACACAATCATCAAGACCCCCATCAATACCAGGTAAGCTGCCAGACCCCAAAGCCTCCAAAAGTGCCAGCCATCCCTCATCCCACATCCTTAGTCAGCATGAGACATGAGAATCCTCCTTGGACCTCAGGGCAACATCAGTTCAAAACCAGGGGTAAATAGGCAGGGTCTGCAGCCACTGGCACAAGAAGTGTTCCACCTTGAATAGTGCTCAAATTTAAAAGAAAGAAAAAGCAAGAGAGAGGGAGAGAAGGAGGGAGGAAGGGAGAAAGAAAGAGAGACAGAGACAGAGACAGAGACAGAGAGAGAGAGACAGAGACTCTGGGGGGGGGAGTGGGAGGGGAGGAAGGGAGGGAAGGAGAAAGAAGGAAAAACAATAAAAAGAATCTGACCATATAAAGTTATTATGGCGACAGGAAAGACTAAGACACAAAGTCAGACGAGGACACATAGGCAAAACCCCAAAGACAATCAGAAACAGGTCTCCAGCCTAGGAGGAACTCATGAAAGAATTTACAAAAGGAACTCAAAATATATGAGAGGTAGAAGAAAAACTGGGAAAAGAAATGAGAGTGAAATAAGAAAATTATGAAAAAAAGAGTCAATAGCTTGGAAAACTGCTTAAAAGTAGAATTGGCCAAATGGAAAAAGAGATACAAAAATTCACTGTTTTCTTTTCCATTTGGCTAATTGTATTTTTTAAAAAGGAGTTGTTAGGGGGCAGCTAGGTGGTGCAGTGGATAGAGCACTAGCCCTGAATTCAGTAGGACCTGAGTTCAAATGTGGTCTCAGTGGTCTCAGACACTTAATACTTCCTAGCTGTGTGACCCTGGGCAAGTCACTTAACCCCAGCCTCGGGGTGGGGGGGAGGGGGAGAAGAGTTGTTAAACTTAAAAAGCACAATTGGCCAAATGGAAAAGAAAGTACAAAAACTAATTGAGGAAAACACTACCTTAAAAGTTGGAATTGAGCAAGCAGAAATGACTCTATGAATCATCAAGAATCAATAAAAAAAAAATGTGAAAGAATAAAAAAGTGGAAGAAAATATAAAATACTTCCTGGGAAAAACAACTGATATGGAAAATAGATGCAGGGGAGACAATATCAGACTCATTGGACTATCTGAAATCTATAATTAAAAGGAGGATGTGGATAGCATCTTTCATGAAATTATTACAGAAAACTGCCCTGATGTCATGGAACCAATTTTTTAAAAATGCATTGAAAGAATCCAGCTATCATTTCTGGAAAGAGACCCGAAAATAAAAACTCCAAGGAACATTATACCAAATTTCAGAACTATGAGGTCAAGGGAAAAATACTACAAGTGTCCAGAAAGAAATAATTAAGATATCTGAGAGTCATAATCAGGTTTACAGTGGACCTGGCAGCTGCAACATCAAAAGACCGGAGATCACAGAACATGATATTCCGGAAAGCAAAGGAACAAGGACTACAACCATGAATCGTTTACCTAGAAAAATTTAGCATAATACTTCAAGGGGGGAAAAGATGGTTATTTAACAATATAAGAGGATTTCAAGCTTTCATAAGGAGAATGCATGAATAAAACTTTAAAATGCTATATAAATATATTGCTTAAATGGGTTATTACTAAGAGAGAAAAGGAGTGACTTCTACAGCAAGGTCCTGGCAATGAGAGGGGACGTGGTTAAGGGTGAAGGTAAAGAAGCATGGTCCTTAGTGAGAAGGAAGGCTGTTTCTTCTTCTCTGATCAGTGGAAAAGAGAGAGTGAATGTTGCTGCTGATAGGTGTTGAGGAGTAGAAGAGGGAGTGCTGAGAAGGTTACCTTGGATTTGGATTAGTGTGAAGGTGAAATTTAGACTCTCAGCACATTGGTGTCCATACCCCTAGTTTTTAGCCCAAACCACTCCAGTGTGATTCCTGGTTGTATGCAGGCTGCCAGCCTATGGTACATCAGCTCATGCTAACCAGGTGAACTTAAGAGTCTGAAACACTCCCCCTGCCCCCATTCTTCCTCTGGTTTGTGTGATATTTTTTAAACAATCTATTTATTTGCAACTTTGGTTCTGGACATTTTTCTCTGGCTATTCCAATGCTTGGATCTCTCTCCCTCCTCACCTCTATCCCCCGGCTTTCCCAGTTTGCTTCAAATTCTAATCAAAATTTCACTTTTTATTGGAAACCTTCACCATTGCCTCTTAATTCTCTCCTTCTTTCTCTCCATCTTAAATGTAGCTCCATTAGAAATGTGAGCTTCTTAAAAGTTGGGACTTCCTTTTGCTTTTCTTTGTATTCCTAGAACATGGTACAAGTGCCTGGAACATAGTAGATCCTTAATAAGAGCTTACCAATTGATAATGATGTGGACCTGGAAGCTGCAACATCAAAAGACCGGAGCTCACAGAACATGGCAATTGATAATGATGATATTTCTGATGTGAAATAAGTAGAGAGAAAGACATATTACATAGATACATAGAGAAACAGATTAACAGGATCTTAGAGATACAGAAAGCTCTTCTAAGACTTAGGGGGAGGGCAAGTATAGTTAGGAGGAAAAGAAGGGGAAGGATAATAAAGGGAATGTAGCAAAGCAGACTGGGACAAGGGTGAAAGAGGGCAGGTGAGACTAGGGCTGAGTTCAGTGTGGGTGTATTGTAGACAATGAGATGGGAAGTACTGTGGATTGAAAGGCAGTAATGGACTTGTGGGAGTGGTAAGGAAGTGACAGCTGATAAGAGAAGGCTAAAAGAAGCTATGAGAAGGGGAATGGAAAGTCCTAGAGGTGTAGATGTGGTGTGTGGGTGAGATGGTTGTGGAGGAAGGCAAAGTAGAAAGTACTTTCTGTCCATCACCCTAGCCAAACACATATTGGTTATGGAGCTGGCATGTCACCTAAACTCTCAGTATCCTGGGCACTAAAAATATGAGTTGCAGAGAAGGTAATCTAGTTTGCCTGCATTGATAGAGGAATTTATTTATCTGGGATCTGGGGGGGATCCAGTCCCTATGCCTATCTGGTCCCCAACACCCTGTGTCCTACAAAAAGTAGGGACTCAATATAACCTTTTTGAATTAAAGAATGAATTCATTCTCTTCCATTTCTCATTTTGACCTTTTAGTGAACAAAAATCAGCTCTACACTGCCATCTTTTCTAAACCCCCTTGTCCTCTCATCCTATCAAAGATCTTACACTGTGGATAGAGAAGAAGGGTCACCAAAGCAAAGGTAAAAGGTCCCAGCTAAAAGATGAACCGATTAGAAACAATTAGCTTTTGTGTTGTGATATGTTGGCCAGTATGGACAAAAACTGGTCACTTGGCAGTCCTACTTAGGATAGCCTCATTCTGGAGATTGCAAGAACAGCTCAAGGCCAATGTCCTACCAATGGTGGGTGGACAGTGTCATCATCTCTCAAAGGCCAATAATACTAACACAGATAACCAGCAAATAAAAACATCATAGTAGCCCTTGCCAAATACTCTGTTGACAGGGTGGTTATCTTTGTGGTAATTTGGAATGAAAGAACTGACTTTATTGTGTCTGTAGCCAAAGGAGATGGTACTGGGTCCTTTAAGGTGAGAAGTCACTTATCCTAAGGAATGCTACAATGATTCCTTTTGTGTATATGTTGGACCAGATCAGGGTTCTTAATCCTTTTTTGTTTAATAGATCCTTTGAGCAGGCTGATGAAGTCTATAGACCTCTCTCTCCTCAGAAGAATATTTTTAAGGGCATTAATAAACATATAGGCTTACAAATGAAATCAATTATATTGAAATAAATAGTTATTAAAATTTTAAAAATAAGGTCATGGACTTTATTCAGGTAAAGAACTTCTATCCCAGAAAGTTGTTGAGTCCCTTCCAACTCTAGTACCTTACACATCATATCAGTTGAGTGATCATTGATTGAGGATCATCATAAGAAAAGAAGGCTAATAATAGCACAAATAGTATATCACATCCAGAAATGGGAGCTGCAATTTGTGAGCCAGATAATGACAACAGTGACATCTTTTTTCTTTTCTTTTTTTAAAATGAAATTTTTTTATTTTAAAAATATATACAAAAATGTTTTTCAAAAAAAAATTTTAACATTCACCCTTACATACAAAACCTTGTGTTCTAATTTTTTTCTCTTTCTTCCCCCAATTCCTTCCCCTAGATGGCAAGTGATCCAATATATGTTAAACATGTGCAATTCTTCTATACATAGTTCCACAAATATCATGCTACACAAGAAAAATCAGATCAAAAAGAAAAAAAAAAAAAAAGAAAGAAAACAAAATGCAAGCAAACCACAACAAAAAGAGTGAAAATACTATGTTGTGTTTCATAATCAGTTCCCACTGTTTTCTCTCGGGTTCTGCTGTTTGTCTGGAGTGTGTATGTAGGCTGTAATGAATAACATCCTGAATCTTGTCATATCTAATGACTTCTACCCTCTTCCCACAGTCATATGGGCATAAATGATATTATCAGAAGGAATCTAGAAAATGTTGCCAAAGGTTCTGAGGTCTTGGGCAAGAAATTAAAGATTCTGGATAAAAGGAGATTTAAAAAATATATTTTATTCTTTCCCCAATTAAAGATTAAAACTATTTTTAGTATCTTTTTTTTTTTTCCAAGTTCTGAGTTCTAAATTGTATCCCTTCCTCTATCCTCCCTTCCTACTTTTCTGATTTGGTAAGCAATAAGATATAGGTTTTATGTGTGTGATCATGTAAAACATTTCCATATTAGTCATTTTGCAAAAAATAAACTTGAATAAAAGAAAAAGAATGAAAGGACTAAAGTGAAAAATAGCATGCTTCACTCTGTTTTCAAACAATATCATTTCTCTGAAGGCCAACAGTATACTTCATCATTAGTATTTTGGGATTTTCTTCTATCATTGAATTGAATTGCTGAGAATAGCTAAGTCAATTGTGGTACTTCATTGTACAATATTGCTGTTACCATGTACACCATAATCCTGATTCTTTCACTTTGCATCAATTCGTGGAAGTCTTTCCAGATTTTTCAGAAAACATCCTGCTTGTCATTTTTTATGGCACAAATAATGTTCCACAATTATATAGTACAGCTTAGTTAGTCATTCCTTAATTGATGGGTATCACTTTGACTTTCAATTTTTAGCCACCATAAAAAGAGTTGCTATAAATATTTTTGTCCAAATAGATCCTCTTCCCCCATCTTTAAATATCTTTGAGATATAGACTTAGCAGTGGTAGTGTGAGATCAAAAGGTGTGCATCGTTTGATAGCTCTTTGGACATAGTTCCAAGTTGCACACGCGCGTGCACACACACACACACACACACACACACACACACAATTGCCATCAGGAGAAACTGAGAGCTACAGATGAGAAAGACATATTTAGGAAGTGAACAAGACAGTGCCTAAGAACAGGATTGATATTTCTGGACCATGGTTTAAATCATTTTATAGAATGATGGAATTTTGTTAAGGATGAAATATATTCTAGTGTACTCTGAAAGATGGTAAAATTATATTTGCCTAAGAATTGGAAACCGAGGGAATGCCTATCACTTGGGGAATGGTTGAACAAGTTGAACAATGGCATTTGAATGTAACAGAATACTAGTGTTATATAAATGATATAAATGATGAACAGGTGAATTTTAGAAATACTTGGAAAGACTACTGATACTAAGTGAAGTGAACAGAACCAGAAGAATATCGTATACAGTAACAGTAACACTGCAAAGATCAACTCTTCTTTTAAATATAATGATCTAAGGCAATTCCAAAAGACTCATGATGGAAAATGCCATCCATACCCAGAGAAAGAACTATGGAGTCTGAATGGAAATTGAAGCATGTTATGATTCTTCTTTCACAACATGGTTAATGTAGAAATATGTTTACCATGATTGCACCTGAATAGTCTAACTTAAATTGCTTTCTCTCTTGGGAAGAAAGAGGGGAGGAAGAAAAATTTGGAACTCAAAAACCTATAAAAAATTAATGCTGAAAACTATTTTTACATGTAAATAGGGGGAAAAGACTACATTTACCTGAAATCTTGCAACCTGAATGAACAATGCTTCAGCTTGAGAGTAGAAAATTTGGGAAGCATTCAAAGAAAGCATGTCTCCAAGGCCTAAAACTCAACAGGGAAATCAGAAAAGGGGAAATTGGAAACTCACAGGATTAAAATCCTGAAGGTGAAAAGAGTTTCAGTAAGAAGACAAAGAGGAAGTTTTTTAAAGAGATCAGTGTGGATGAAAATTACAAACTAATTTAAAATTTTTAAAAGTATGTATAGAAAGATGATGAGATAAGGCATGTAACAAGATAAATAGACAAGTGTGTCATGGTATAGTGACAATTGTTCCAGATGTCTCTAAAGCTTTTGAGAAACAATAACAATAATATGCTGTTATTGCTGTTGTTAAAGCTATGGGACAAAGAGGAAGATCAAAAAAGGGACAGGTCTGATGTTTGGGTAGATGAGGCAATAATGACTAATGATAGGAAGAAGGCAGAACTAGTCAACTTTTCCTTTTCCAATGAAAGAGGCAGAGGGACACAGTGGCTACGTAATTAACCCTAAAGTCAGGAAGCCCTGAATTCCAGTTCTGCCTGTGTGACATTCTGGCTGTGTGATCCTAAGACACTTAAACCTCTTAAGATCCCAGAGCAGTGGGGAATAAATTCAAATAGAAACAAATCCCTGTAGGCTGCATAATGATGAAGAAAACCACAAACTGACATTATTTATCTTGTATCATTTTTAAAATTGTTAAATATTTCAGTTACATTTTAAGATAATCTGGGCCCTCTAGAGTTTTGTGGGCTGCTTAGCTACCAGTTGGATATCTCTGCTCTCCACCAGGGCTTCTTTTTTAATATGGCTTTTTATTTACACAATACAACCAGTGGCTACAGAAGCAGGGATGCCTGAACAGGGCCTCTCACCTATGAGCGAGTTGCTGAATTCCTGGATTGGCTCTCCTCCCATTGGCAGATACCATGCATACACAAAGCTCATGAGCGGCTTCTCTGCATGGTGATTGGGGATTGTCAACTGTTCATATGCTGATTCCACTTACAAAAATGTATGTCAACAAGGCTGTATAGCATAATAAACTGGAGCTCTTTTCACACTCTCTGAGTCTCCTGCCCTATTCACCTTGCCTCTGAGATCAAAGATCTCATATGCTTTGAGCTCTTAAAGAGGACCACAACAATTGGCACCCAGGAACAGAGATAGGAACTTGGACCAGTGCCAGAGCGACTACTTCTTGGTCAAGCACCGCTACGTGGTCAAGACAACCTCTACAAGGACTCCAGAGGAGCAGCCTGCTGAACTGCACTGTTTCTGGACCAATGTGGCAGAGACTGTTAAGTAACCTAATGGGGCAGAAAATAGGCACCCTACTCCCTTCAGACAGGGAAACATATGTCAAGATTATATATAAATGTATAAAAGAGCAGGGGTGCACAGTTCAATTAGGAGACATTAGGAAATTCCTGAACATTGCTTATAAAGTTTCTCCACGGTTACCTGAGGAGGGCTGTTATAATTATGATAGATGGATTGTTTTTGGTGAACAGCTCACTGCTTATGATAAGCAATGCCCAGGAGAAATAAAAAAAGTCATTTTACTACATATAATCTCATGAAACAAAATCTAAAATCAGAACCAGAAAAGGAGGTCAGAAAATGTATAGTTGAAGCACAGTTAGGCCCATCTCTTAGCAGCAGTTATCCCTCTCCTGAGCCTGAGCAATAAGATAAGTGAATGGCCTTCAACTCCACCACCACCCCCTCACTACCTTTGGCCCCACCCTATTCTTGTGTCTACATGGATTTCATGGAGCCTTTCAAAGGCTCTCCTAATAGAAAGCCCAAAAATGAAATAAGAATTGAGGAAAAGCAGGATCAGAAATATAAAACAAAAACCACAGTGACACTTAGCAGACAAAAAGCAAAAGGTAATCATGTATATTCTTTACCTTCACTTCAACAAGTTTTGCAACAGGTTAGAGATCAAGGAGAAGACACAGAGGGTTGGGAAGAATTATATCCTGTTATAGAGGAGAATAACTCTTTTAACCAGGGAAGAGAAGATGCAGACATGAACCACTTCCCTTTAAAGTTCTAACCAAGCTTAAGGACTCAGTTCATAAATATGGCCCATAGCACCTTTTGTTATGTTACAACTTGAAACAACGTCATGGGAAATTTTGTACTCCAGTGATTGGAAAGCACTCACATAGGCAGCGTTGACTGCAGGCCAGGCAGTGTTCTGGATGACAGAATTTTTAGAACAGACTCAGTTGACTCCCACTTGGGTTGCTCCAAGAGCAAGCATGAAGTTATACTTTGAGCAACTTAATGGTGCTGGGGCTCATGCAGACACTGGAGATATTCATCTTACTGAAGAGATATCTCTCAATATCCCAATGTGCCAGAACAGTGTGGAATAGGATTCCTATAGAAAAGGGTGAAAAGGAAAGCTTTACCCAAATAAGACAAAAAGCTGGGAGCCCTTCACTGATTTTGTTGCTTGATTACAGCATGTCGTAGCTAAGGCCATGGGAAATGTGGGAGGTGTAGATAGGATATTAAAGGCTTTGTTATGGGAGAACTGTAATGCAGATTGTCGCAGAGCGATGATTATTACCACCTACCCTTCCATGCTGTTTGTGAAGTGCTCATTCAACAATATCAAAGAGAAAAACAACTAAAAATCCTTATTATAAATACTAATATTCATTAGCTATCCCAGTCATACAAATATATGAGAAAATACCTGTGTCCTTAACTATGATTAACAGACAATATTTTTTTCATTTTTTAAAATTATTTTTTAATTTTATAATTATAAAAAATTTTGACAGTATATATGCATGATTAATTTTTTTATAACATTATCCCTTGTATTCATTTTTCCAGATTTTCCCCTCCCTCCCTCTACTCCCTCCCCTAGATGACAGGCAATCTCATACATTTTACATGTGTTACAGTATAACCTAGATACAATATATGTGTGTAAATCCCATTTTCTTGTTGCACGTTAAGTATTAGATTCTGAAGGTAGAAGTAACCTGGGTAGATAGACAGTAGTGCTAGCAATTTACATTCACTTCCCAGTGTTCCTTCTCTGGGTGTAGTTGTTTCTGTCCATCATTGATCAACTGGAAGTGAGTTGGATCTTCTTTATGTTGAAGATGTCCACTTCCATCAGAATACATCCTCATACAGTATTATTGTTGAAGTGTACAGTGATCTTCTGGTTCTGCTCATTTCACTCAGCATCAGTTCATGTAAGTCTCTCCAAGCCTTTCTGTATTCCTCCTGCTGGTCATTTCTTACAGAGCAGTAATATTCCATAACCTTCATATACCACAATTTACCCAACCATTCTCCAACTAATGGACATCCATTCATCTTCCAGTTTCTAGCCACTACGAAAAGAGCTGCCACAAACATTTTGGCACATACAGGTCCCTTTCCCCTCCTCAGTATTTCTTTGGGATATAAGCCCAGTAGTAGCACTGCTGGATCAAAGGGTATGCACAGTTTGATAACTTTTTGGGCATAGTTCCAGATTGCTCTCCAGAATGGTTGGATTCTTTCACAGCTCCACCAACAATGTATCAGTGTCCCAGTTTTCCCACATCCCCTCCAACATTCATTATTATTTGTTCCTGTCATCTTAGCCAATCTGACAGGTGTGTAAACACTGACAATATTGAAACATATCTTAACAAGGGATACGTAGTCATTCCATCTGAACTTATGGTTAAAACAGAAGATAATAATTGTGAATTAGCCCCACAGATGGGTCCAAATTCAGAGGCAGTTGTACAAACATATTTTACAAAGGCTATCACACTCACTCAGCCAATACTGATCCTTACTTTGAATAACCAACAATTTGAAGGAATAATAGACACTGGAGCTGATAGGACCGTGGTGGCTACTTCTTAGTGGCCCCTTGGTGGCCTATGACTTCAGCTAACAAGAGAGTGGCAGGGGAAGGAGGCAATAAGAAAGCTTTGATGTCTGCTGAACTGGTAAACTGACAAAAAGATGGAAAGACAGGAACTGTTTTTCCTTTAATAATAGATGGCTTACATATTAACTGATGAGGTAGGGATATATTACATCAATTAAGGATAAAAATCACCACAGAATTGTAGGAGGGGTTATTGTTGCTGTGGCTTCCACCAATCCAAAAATGACTTGGACTACTGACACACCGGTATAGGTGGAGCAATGGCTCCTGACCAAAGAAAAAACGGCCACTCTACATCAATTAGTATAAAAACAATTAGAATTAGGACATATTGAGAAAACAAATAGCCCATGGAATTCCCCTATATTTGTTATAAAGAAAAGACATTATAACTGAAATAGCAAGGAAAACATTGCTCAGAATTATCCAATTAACAGGAGAAACAAGAATTATATGGGTTAACATAGACAAGGATAGGTTAGATTGCTTAATAGCTATTCAGGAAACCTGGACCATTTTGTTAAAGTTAGGAGAAGTAAGAGCAGGAAAAATCCTGACCCAGTTGCCATTCTATCAACAGTGGCAATGGATTTTTCCCATAAAAACAAAAACACATCCACTTAAAGGCCCTAATGTGTTCACTGATGCCACCAAGCAAAATAAAGTGACCATATATTCCCCACAATTCGGCATCTCTAATTTTTTACTATGCCTTACACCTCAACATACTAACTGAGTTGTATGCATTGAAAATAGACAAACCCATCAATATCATTTCAGATAGTCACTATGCAGTTGGGGTGATTCAGAGAATAGAGACAGCATATAGAAAGGCTCAAATAGGACCTATCTTCACATTGTTTCAGGAGGTACAAGAGGTGATTTTAATGAAAGTCCACCTTTTTTATATAATGCACATCCACTCTCATAATGATGGGCTGGGAGCTATATTTGAAGGGAATAAAAATAGTGGATGGCCTGCTTATTCTTCTCTGCCCTCTAGAACAAGCAATAAAAGCTCATGAACATTTGTCTCTGGCTGCCAGATCTCTTCAGATATTGTTTGGTATAGTATAGTAAAGCATAGTAAAAAGATGTGTAGCTTATGTACCATATTCTAAGAGACTTGTAGGGCTGGGGACTAACCCCAGAGGTGACAGGCCCAATGATATATGGCAAATGGATGTTACATGGGAAAAACATGCATTCATGTCACAGTTGACACTTATTCAGGCTTTGTATCTGCATCCTCTCAATGAGGAGAAGCTGTTTTACAGATAATAAATCACCTATTTCACTGTTTTGCCTCTAAAGGTATCGCATACACCATTAAGACTGATAGTGGATCCTCATATACCTCGAAAATATTAAAACAGTTCTTACAGTAATTCTCCATACATCTTGGTTTTAAGATTCTTTACAACCCTACAGGACAGGCCATTGTAGAAAAGACTAATCAGACCCTTAAGAGATTTATTAAAAAACAAAAAGAGGGAGATGGAGGTAGGGTCACTCAGAAAGATATAAAGCAATGTACACAATAAATTACTTAAAATTTGATTCAAATGATTTAAGTCCAGCTATGAAATATTCTTTTTTTTTTGCTGTAGCCTTTTATTTTGTTTTTTGAACACTTTTTAAAATTAATTTTTATAATTATAACATTTTCTTTGACAGTACATATATATAGGTAGGTTTTTTTTGTTTGTTTGTTTGTTTTTGTTTTTTTTTTTTTACATTATCCCTTGCACTTGCTTCTGTTCTGAGTTTTTCCCCTCCTTCCCTCCACCCCCTCCCCTAGATGGCAGGCATTCCCATACATATTAAATATCTTATAGTATATCTTAGGTACAATATATATGTGCAGAACCGAATTTTGTTGCTGTTGTTGCAAAGGAAGGATTGTATTCGCAAGGTAAAAATAATCTGGGAAGAGAAACAAAACAAAACAAACAAACAAAAAAAACCAATGCTCTCAGTTTACACTCATTTCCCAGTGTCCCTTTTCTGGGTGTAGCTGATTCTGTCCATGATTGGTCAATTGGAATTAGATTAGCTCTTCTCTATGTTGAAGATATCCACTTCCATTGAAGTGTATAATGATCCCCTTGTTCTGCTCGGTTCACTCAGCGTCAGTTGATGTAGGTCTCTCTAAGCCTCTCTGTATTCCTCCTGTTGGTCATTTCTTACAGAACAATAATATTCCATAACATTCATATACCATAATTTATCCAACCATTCTCCAATTGATGGACATCCATTCATTTTCCAGTTTCTAGCCACTATGAAAAGGGCTGCCACAAACATTTTGGCACATACAGGTCCCTTTCCCTTCTTTAGTATTTCCTTGGGGTAAAAGCCCAGTAGTAGCACTGCTGGGTCAAAGGGTATGCACATTTTGATAACTTTTTGGGCATAATTCCAGATTGCTCTCCAGAATGGTTGGATTCTTTCACAACTCCACCAACAATGCATCAGTGTCCCAGTTTTCCCACAGCCCCTCCAACATTCATCATTATTTGTTCCTGTCATCTTAGCCAATCTGACAGGTGTGTAATGATACCTCAGAGTTGTCTTAATTTGCATTTCTCTGATCAATAGTGATTTGGAACACTCTTTCATATGAGTGGAAATAGTTTTAATTTCATCATCTTAAAATTGTCTGTTCATATCCTTTGACCATTTATCAATTGGAGAATGGCTTGATTTCTTATAAATTAAAGTCGATTCTCTGTATATTTTGGAGATGAGGCCTTTATCAGAACCTTTAACTGTAAAAATGTTTTCCCAATTTGTTACTTCCCTTCTAATCTTGTTTGCATTAGTTTTGTTTGTGCAGAAACTTTTTAATTTGGTGTAATCAAAATTTTCCATTTTGTGATCAATAATGGTCTCTAGTTCTCCCTTGGACACAAACTCCTTCCTCCTCCACAATTTCGAGAGGTAAACCATCCCATGTTCCTCCAATTTATTTATGATTTCATTCTTTATGCCTAAATCTTGGACCCATTTTGATCTTATCTTAGTATGTGGTGTTAAATGTGGGTCCATGCCTAGTTTCTGCCATACTAATTTCCAGTTTTCCCAGCAGTTTTTGTCAAATAATGAATTCTTATCCCAAGATTTGGGATCTTTGGGTTTATCAAACACTAGATTGCTATTTTTATTCACTATCTTGCCCTGTGAACCTAACCTATGCCACTGATCAACTAGTCTATTTCTTAGCCAATACAAAATGGTTTTGCTGACTGTTGCTTTATAATACAGTTCTAGATCAGGTACAGCTAGACCACCTTCATTTAATTTTTTTTTCATTACTTCTCTTGAAATTCTCGACCTTTCGTTCTTCCATATGAATTCTGTTGTTATTTTTTCTAGGTCATTAAAATAGTTTCTTGGGAGTCTGATTGGTATAGCACTAAATAGATTAGTTTAGGGAGTATTGTCATCTTAATTATATTCACTCGGCCTATCCAGGAGCACTGAATTTCTTTCCAATTATTTAAATCTGACTTTATTTTTGTGGCAAGTGTTTCATAATTTTGCTTATATAATTCCTGACTCTCCTTTGGTAGATATATTCCCAAATATTTTATACTATTGACCGTTATTTTGAATGGAATTTCTCTTTGTATCTCTTGCTGTTGAATTGTGTTGGTAATGTATAAAAATGCTGAGGATTTATGTGGATTTATTTTGTATCCTGCAACTTTGCTAAAACTCTGAATTATTTCTAATAGCTTTTTAGCAGAGTCTTTGGGGTTCTCTAAGTATACCATCATGTCATCTGCAAAGAGTGATAATTTGATTTCCTCTTTTCCTACTCTAATTCCTTGAATCTCTTTCTCGGCTCTTATTGCCGAGGCTAGAGTTTCTAGTACTATGTTGAATAGTAATGGTAATAGTGGGTAACCTTGTTTCACTCCTGATCTTACAGGGAAAGTTTCTAGTTTATCGCCATTACATATAATGTTTACTGAAGATTTTAAATATATGCTCGTTATTATTTTAAGGAATAGTCCATTTATTCCTATACTCTCAAGCGTTTTTAGTAGGAATGGATGTTGGATTTTATCAAATGCTTTTTCTTCATCTATTGAGATGATCATATGGTTTTTATTAATTTGATTATTAATATGGTCAATTATACTAATAGTTTTCCTAATATTAAACCAGCCCTGAATTCCTGGTATAAATCCCACTTGGTCATAGTGTATTATCCTGGGGATGATTTTCTGAAGTCTTTTTGCTAATATCTTATTTAAGATTCTAGCATCAATGTTCATTAAGGAAATTGCTCTATAGTTTTCTTTCTCAGTTTTCGATCTACCTGGTTTAGGTATCAGTACCATGTCTGTGTCATAAAAGGAGTTTGGTAGGACTCCTTCATCCCCTATTTTTTCAAATAATTTATATAACATTGGAGTTAGTTGTTCTTTAAATGTTTGGTAGAATTCACATGTAAATCCATCTGGTCCTGGGGATTTTTTCTTAGGAAGTTGGTTAATAGCTTGTTCTATTTCTTTTTCTGAGATAGGATTATTTAGGCTACTTACTTCTTCCTCTGTTAATCTGGGCAAGCTATATTTTTGAAGGTATTCTTCCATTTCATTTAAGTTATTGAATTGATTGGCATAAAGTTGAGCAAAGTAGCTCCTAACTATTGTTCTAATTTCCTCTTCATTAGTGGTGAGTTCTCCCTTTTCATTTATAAGACTAACAATTTGCTTTTTCTCTTTCCTTTTTTAAATCAGGTTTACTAAGAGTTTGTTTATTTTGTTGGTTTTTTCATAGAACCAACTCTTAGTTTTATTAATTAATTCAATAGTTTTTTTACTTTCAATTTTATTAATCTCACCTTTTATTTTTTGAATTTCAAGTTTTGTGTTTGTCTGGGGGTTTTTAATTTGTTCCTTTTCTAGTAATTTTAGTTGTAAGCCCAATTCGTTGGCCCTCTCTTTCTCTGTTTTATGCAAGTAGGCCTGTAGAGATATAAAACTTCCCCTTATTACTGCTTTGGCTGTATCCCACACATTTTGGTATGATGTCTCATTATTGTCATTTTCTTGGGTGAAGTTATTAATTATGTCTATGATTTGCTGTTTTACCCAATCATTCTTTAGTATAAGATTATTTAGTTTCCAATTATTTTTTGGTCTATTTTCCCCTGGCTTTTTGTTAAATGTAATTTTGATTGCATTGTGGTCTGAAAAGGATGCATTTACTATTTCTGCCTTACTGCATTTGATTTTGAGGTTTTTATGCCCTAGTATATGATCAATTTTTGTATAGGTTCCATGAACTGCTGAGAAGAAAGTATATTCCTTTCTGTCTCCATTTAGCTTTCGCCAAAGATCTATCATATCAAACTTTTCTAGTATTCTATTTACCTCTTTGACTTCTTTCTTATTTATTTTGTGGTTTGATTTATCTAATTCTGAGAGTGCAAGGTTGAGATTTCCCACTATTATAGTTTTGCTGTCTATTTCTTCTTGCAGCTCTCTTAATTTCTCTTTTAAGAATTTAGATGCTGCACCACTTGTTGCGTATATGTTAAATATTGATACTGCTTCATTATTGATGCTACCCTTTAGCAGGATATAATGCCCTTCCTTATCTCTTTTAATTAGATCAATTTTTGTTTTTGCTTGATCTGAGATGAGGATGGCTACCCCTGCTTTTTTGGCTTTGCCTGAAGCATAGTAGATTCTGCTCCACCCTTTTACTTTTAGTTAGAATGTATCACCCTGTTTCATGTTTGTTTCCTGTAAACAACATATAGTAGGATTCTGACTTTTAATCCAGTCTGCTGACTGCTTCCTCTTTATGAGGCAGTTTGCCCCATTCACATTTATGGTTAAAATGACTAATTCTATATTGCTTGCCATCCTATTAACCCCTGCTTATGCTTTTCCCCTTTCTTTCCCTCTTACCCCCCTACCCAGTATTAAACTTGTGAACACCACTTGTTTTTCACAGCCCTCCCTTTTTAGGATCCCTCCCCCACCTTAAAGATCCTCCCCTTATTTTACCCCTTTTCCTCACAATTTCTGTATTCCCTTCCCCTTAGCTTACTCCTTCCCTCTCATTTTTCAATGAAGTGGAAGAAGTTTCACCATAAATCAAATATGTCTATTGATACACACTAAGTTCATCTCCCTCCTTTCTTTCCCTCAGATATAATAGGTTAGCTTTGCCTCTTTATGAAATGTAGTACCATCACTTTACACTTATTTATGATATAATTTCCTTCCCACCTCTAGTTTCTAGGACAAATTATACATATGTTCTTTACATATTTTTATGGCAGAAGTATAGTTCTCAAGATTTCTTTTTACCTTTTTAGAAATCTTTTGAGTTCTGTATTTGAAGATCAAACATTTTATGTAGGTCTGGTTTTTTCATCAAAAATAGATAGAATTCATTTATTTCGTTAAATGCCCATCTTCTTCCCTGGAAAACGATGCTCATTTTTGCTGGGTAAGTTATTCTTGGCTGCATACCAAGTTCCTTAGCCTTTCGGAATATCATGTTCCAGGCCCTTCGTTCTTTTAATGTGGACGCTGCTAGATCCTGGGTTATCCTTATTGTGGATCCTCCATATCTGAATTGCTTTTTTCTAGCAGCTTCCAATATCTTTTCCTTTGTCTGATGGTTCTTGAACTTGGCCACTATATTTCTTGGCATTTTGATTTTAGGGTCCCTTTCAGTAGGTGATTGATGAATTTTTTTCAATGTCTATTTTACCCTCTGTTTCCAAAACGTCTGGGCAATTCTCTTTGATAATTTCCTCGAAAATAGTGTCCAAGCTCTTTTTTTCCTCACATTTTTCAGGGAGTCCGATTATTCTCAAATTGTCTCTCCTGGATCTGTTTTCCAGGTCTGTCGTCTTTCTAATAAGGTACTTGACATTCTTTTCAATTGTTTCATTTCTCTGGTTTTGCTTGACTACCTCTTGGTTTCTCCTTGAGTCATTCATTTCTACTTGTTCGAGTCTAATTTTCAATGATGTATTTTCTTCACTCACTTTTTTTATATCTTTTTGTAATTGTCCAATTGTGTTTTTATCTTCTATGGAATTTTTTTTCAATTTTATCCATTTTATTTTTTAGAGAGCTGATTTCTTTATCCAGCTCACTAATCCTGTTTTCCTTGGAGTTGTTTGCCTTTTCTAATTCACTAATTTTGTTTCTCAATGATTTGATCTCTTTATCCACTCTGGATGACTTCTCTAGGCCCTCTTTCCAAGCTTCCCTTTCCTTTTCCCATTTCTCTTCTAGCTCTCTTGTGAGAGCCTTTTTGATTTCCTCTATGAGGTTCTTTTGTATTGAGGAGCAGCTCATATCCCCCTTAGGGGATTCCTCTGGGAACAGTCTGTTTTTAGTCTCTTCAGTATTTAAAGTCTGCTCTCTCTCCATACAGAAGCTGTCAATGGTTGGAGCCCTTTTGAATTTTTTGTTTATTTTGTCAAGAGTGGAATGGATAAGATGACAGGAACAAATAATGACAAATGTTGGAGGGGATGTGGGGAAACTGGGACACTAATACATTGCTGGTGGAGTTGTGAAAGAATCCAGCCATTCTGGAGAGCAATCTGGAATTATGCCCAAAAAGTTATCAAACTGTGCATACCCTTTGACCCAGCAGTGCTACTACTGGGATTATATCCCAAAGAAATACTAAAGAGCGGAAAGAGACATATATGTGCCAAAATGTTTGTGGCAGCTCTTTTTGTTGTAGCTAGAAACTGGAGGATGAATGGATATCCATCAGTTGGAGAATGGTTGGGTAAATTGTGGTATATGAAGGTTATAGAATATTATTGCTCGGTAAGAAATGGCCAGCAGGAGGAATATAGAGAGGCCTGGAGAGACTTAAATCAACTGATGCTGAGTGAAATGAGCAGAACCAGAAGATCACTGTACACTTCAACAACAATACTGTATGAGGATGTATTCTGATGGAAGTGGAAATCTTCAACATAAAGAAGATCCAACTCACTTCCAGTTGATCAATGATGGACAGAGGTAGCTGCACCCAGAGAAGAAACACTGGGAGGGGAATGAAAATTGTTAGCACTAATATCTGTCTGCCCAGGTTGCACGTACCTTCGGATTCTAATGTTTATTGTGCAACAAGAAAATGATATTCGCACACATGTATTGTACCTAGACTATATTGTAACACATGTAAAATGTATGGTATTGCCTGTCGTTGGGGGGAGGGAATAGAGGGAGGGGGGGTAAATTGGAAAAATGAATACAAGGGATAATATTACAAAATATATATATATATATATATATAAAAAAAAAAAAAAAAGAGTGGAATGGAAGAAAACAAATTGACAAGAGAAACAATTGGTCTGTTTTTTGGGGGATGGGGCTGGATGGTGTTAATGGGCTTCCTCTACAGACTGGGGGTAGGGCAGCAGAGAGCCACTAACAAGACAGCGATGGCTGTGCTGAGTCTTCGCTCTGAGGCTCTGAGAAAGCACTGAGTCACTCCAGGTGGGGGTTGGGGGTGGCCGGTTCCCAGAGACTCTAGCTTTCTGGGGTTTTAATCTTTACCTCCGGTGTTTACACCCTCTCTGCTGCTCCTGGCTTGCTGCCAAGACGAAATATCCACACTGGGGTAAAAGTCTTTTTGCAGAAACGGCAGAGATCGTACCCCTCCCCCCTCTGGTCTGAGCTGTGTGAGCTGTCTGTCTTGATCTGGCTTCCTGCCCTCAGTCTGCGCCCAGTCTGTTTGTCCCCTCCCCCAAGCAAACACAGACCTTCTCTGTCGAATTTCAAGGATGTCTTCTCTTGGTGATTATTTGTGGGTTTCTTTTCTGATCAAGCATTAACTCTGAGGCTTGTCATGAAGTAAGTCCTGAGAGAAAGCGTGGAGCTCAAGCAGCTGTCTGCCTCCACGCCGCCATCTTGGCCAGAAGTCCTGAAATATTCTTTGGTAAACATAGAGAATCACTCAAAAATAACATCCCATCTTCATTAAGAAGGCCCTCTAACAATGAGACCATGGTAATGAAAAAGGGTCCTGAAGGATGGAGGGACCTTATAGGGTTCTAATGTGGGGGACAGGATATGCTTGTATCTCCAGAGGAGAAAACCTTCAGCAGTGGATTCCCACCAGACATCTCAAAGTTGTCCATCGAACTGAAGAAGAAAAGAAGCAGAGGCGACTGTCCAACAGGAGGAGCAGCCCCCAAGATGCTTTCTATATATATGGGTTTCTGTTACACACAATCAGGACTGGCAACAGAGGCCAAAAGGTGAACTATGGACCCATCAGGGTCTAGGATTGTCTCATGGGGATGGGCATCACATGACACATGCTGACGCCTGTCCTAGCGACACCCTCATCTACGCAGGAGGGTTGCAGCGGTGTGTCTACATAATGGATTATCAGGTTGGCCCCTTAGAAAGCACAAGCCTCCATGGGACACATTCTTGTCACTCAAGAATTGGGCCGGCAGTTTGGCACTTGGAAAAACATTGTGGGCCCTTGTTCCTGGACAAATGGCATGAGAATTGGATACCAGTTTTATACTACAGCCTGTCTGAGAGGGAAATATGCATTTATGTGGGGAGATTCTGAAACTGTTACCAAAGAAACATTAGATTTTTTACAATGTTACTTGTTGGAATTGTATACTGAACTTGAAAATCAAACTATATTTGTGCTCACTAAAGCTCATGTATCCATGCTTCCTCTCAAAAGTGAGAAGTGGTACCATACTAAGACTGATCATATGTTCAATACCATAATAGAAAAGAAGGAAACAGCCCCATTAGAAAAAAGAGATGTATCAGTTGTGTCATATTAGGTATCACTATGTTGGTTTCATTTATGATTTTATCAGTCTCTCTTGCAATGTCCATATCTAATGTACAAAACAGCATACTGCAAGCTGTATATACAGAGGAACTAGTTAGGAATGTCTCAATGGGTTTTGCCCAACAGGCTAAGACAGATGAATAATTGTTATCAGATACAAAAGATTTAAGAGAAATATCATTGGAAATAGAAGCACAAGTGGAGTTATTGAAACTCCAGGCTGAATTACAATGTGATTATAGATATACAAAGGCTTGTGTAACCCCTTTGCTGTATAATCATATAGGTCAAGATTATGATTGGGATAGTATCAAGAGGCATTTGAATGGTTTATTTCTCAATAACACAATTGAAGGTGACATAGAAAGTTTATTTAAACTAACTTCTGACATAGAGAAAGCTTCTCATGAAGATTTGAACCCGGATAAAACTGCTGAAAAAAAATCAAATATTGGTTTGATAATACCTCTTCATGGTGGTGAAAATTGGAATCATGGATGGCCCTATGTGTTAGTATGTTGTTACTGCTTCATTGTTGCCCTGTAATATTAGGAGGCTTTTATGGATCTTTCTCCATCACCTTTTCAGAGTTGCAGCTCAAGAAAGGACTTTTTATATAAAAGATAAAAAGGGGGAATTGCTAAGTTATGGGATTCTACCAAGAGGGAGTACTGAGGCCACCTCGACCTTTGATGCCCAATAAGTTTTCTGCCGCATTGAAGAAATGTCTTTGTTGAGCAAGAAGCAATGATTTGTGATCATGAGAACGGGTAAGCCAGAGGGATGCAACCAGTGGCTAGGTAAGCAGGGATGCCTGAACAGGGCCTCTCACTTGTGAGAGTGAGTGAATTGCTGAACTACTGGATTGGCTTTCCCTCCTATTGGCAGATACCATGCATACACAAAGCCCACAAGCTGCTTCTCTGAATGGTGATTGGGAATTGTCTACTGTTCATATGCTGATCCCACTTACAAAAATGTATGTCAACAAGGCTGTATAGCATAATAAACTGGAGCTCTTTTCACACTCTCTGAGTCTCCTGCCCTATTCACCTTGCCTCTGAGATCAAAGGGCTCATATGCTTTGAGCTCTTAAAGAGGACCACAACAACTGGCACCCAGGAACAGAGATAGGAACTTGGACCAGTGCCAGAGCGACCACTTCTTGGTCAAGCACAGCTACGTGGTCAAGACAACCTCTACAAGGACTCCAGAGGAGCAGCCTGCTGAACTGCACTGTTTCTGGACCAATGTGGCAGAGACTGTTAAGTAACCTAATGGGGCAGAAAATAGATAGGGAAACATATGTCAGGATTATATATAAATGTATAAAAGAGCAGGGGTGCACTGTTCAATTAGGAGACATTAGGAAATTCCTGAACATTGCTTACAAAGTTTCTCCATGGTTACCTGAGGAGGGCTGTTATAATTGTGATAGATGGATTGTTTTTGGTGAACAGCTCACTGCTTATGATAAGCAATGCCCAGGAGAAATAAAAAAAGTCATTTTACTACATATAATATCACGAAACAAAGTCTGAAATCAGAACCAGAAAAGGAGGTCAGAAAATTTATAGTTGGAGCACAGACAGGCCCATCTCTTAGCAGCACTTATCCCTCTCCTGAGCCTGAGCAATATGATAGTGAATGGCCTCCAATATATATTAAACATATTAAACATATATGTTAAATCCAATATATGCATACATATTTATACAATTATTGTGCTGCACAAGAAAAATCAAATCAAACCCATGAAAAGAAGAAGAAGAAGAAGAAGAAGAAGAAGAAGAAGAAGAAGAAGAAGAAGAAGAAGAAGAAGAAGAAGAAGAAGAAGAAGAAGAAGAAGAAGAAGAAGAAAAAGATGATGATGCAAGTAAACAACAATGAAAACAGTGAAAATGCTATATTGTGAGCCACATTCAGTTCCCACAATCTTCTCTCTGGGTGCATATGGCTCTCTTCATCACTGAACAATTGAAATTGGTCTGAATCATCTCATTGTTGAAGAGAGTCATGTCCATCAGAATTGATCATTGTATAATCTTGTTGTTCCTATGTATAATATCATGCTACTCTTATGGAAAAGATGGAAGTATGTGGCCTAGATGAAGAGAAAAGGAAAAAGAATAAGTATTTTAAGTACCTAAAATTAGAAGACTGAAACTGTGCTAAACACTTTAAATATTAATCACAACAATAAATAAATATCTTCCCAACAATCCTGGGAAGTAGGTTGTGTTAGTATCTCCACTTTTTAGTTGAATTAATCGAGGCACACTAAGTTAAATGACTAGCCCAGAATTACTCGGCTAATAAATATTTGAAGTGAGTTTTTTTTAATAGCTTTTTATTGACAGGACATATGCATGGGTAATTTTTACAACATTGCCCCTTGCACTTACTTCTGTTCTAACTTTTACCTTCCCTCCTCCTACTCCCTCCCCTAGATGGCAGGCAGTCTCATATATGTTAAACATGTTAAAGTATATCTTAGATACAATATATGTGTGCAGATCCATTAAGTTCTCTTGTTGCACAAGAAAAATTGAATTCAGAAGGTAAAAATAACCTTGGAAGAAAAACAAAAATGCAACTTGTCCACATTCATTTCCCAGTGTTCTATATACTAGTTTATATATACTATAGGAACTATATACTAGTTCCTTGGGGTCTATATCTTAAAAAGATTAAAGAAAGAAGAAAAGACTCCAGCTGTACAAGAGCACACACATACACACACATATACATATCAGCAATTTTTTTTTGTGGTGACAAAGAATTGGAAGGGATGCTCATCAGTTGGGGAATGGCGGAACTAGTTATAGGATATGAATATAATAGAATGCTATTGTGCTGTAAGAAATGAAGATGAGTTTGGTTTCAGAAAGCCTGAGAAGATTTACATGAATTGATTCAGAATGAAGGGAACAAAGCCAGAAAAAATTACCACAATTACAAAGAACTTTGAAAGATTTGGAAACTTTGATCAAATGTGATTCTGAAGAACCAATGACTAAATATGCTACTTACTCCCAGATAGAGAGGTGATGAACTCAGATTTATATACATACACATGTAGATGAATATATCTCACATATATCTATAGTATATATTACATAGATATCATATATGTATATATGTATGTGTAAGGGTTTGCTCATATGGCTAATAGGGGAAATTTGTTTTATTTTACTATACATGCTTCATGTGATGGATTTTTCTTTTCTCTCTTTCTCTTTTGGGTGAGAGAGGAAAGAGGGAAGAGCAAAAGAGGTGGATTTTTATTGATTGAAAAAATTTTAATTAAAAAAAGAAATACAAATTTAAGAGCCAAGAGAAACTTAGGTAAATACATTTGATCAATTGAAAACACTATGTGATGAATTATTTATGACAATATATGCCAATAGGAGAAAAGAAATATATTCTTTCATAACTAGTGTATTCAAGGGTTACAGAAGGTTAATGATATAGGCACAAGGCCTTGGAAAGGTTTTGTTCTATCCTGGATGGTTTTAGAAAAAGAAGGAAATTGTAGGGAAAGGATAAAGTGAAAGAAGTCAGTTTGTCAATAAGTATTTTCAAAGTATATCATTCATCAGTATTTATGCTAAATTAGCCCTCAAGGAGCTTACATTCTAATGAGGGAGATAGCATAAAAACATTTATTTATGTAGAAGATATTGACCTTATGAATGGGGAGTCATCTGAGTGGAAAGGCATTGGAGTCAGAAGGATATGCTGGGGAGAAGAAAACTAGAAAGGCCTCTTGCAAAATATTGAGTTGAGTCTCAAAGAAAGTAGGAGATGGAAGTAAGGCAGGAGAACATTTCAGATATGGGGAATGACCTACTAGCAAGACAAAGACCATGAAAGAGATCTATGTAGTCTCTGTTGATGTAGAGGGGAAAAAAGTGCAATAAGACTAGAAAGTCAGTAAGTAGCCAGATTGTGGACTCTAACTGCCCAACAGAAGATTTTATGTTTGAATGTGGAGATTTGTTGAGTAGGGAGGTGACAGAGTCAAAAGCTTCAGGAAGATGGAGGGAGGAGACATTTGAAGCAGGCTGATACCCACCCTCCCAGAAGACTCCTAAAGTGATCAAGGTATGAGGTGAGGAAGACCTACGAGGTGGTGATTGTGTCAGAGGAGAGAAGGGGTGTCAATAAGGATGTTCTGAATATAGGAAGGATAACATGTGAGATTGAAAATTTTCCAATTTTCTCCCTTCTCATCCTCATCTCAACATCTGGGGTGCTGTGGATTATGGGCAAAAGTATAACTCAAGTTGGAAAGATTGGCAAGGGAAGTCATGGGATGAGGAGGGAAAAAATTTTCAGTGAGTGTCAAAAAATGGCAGGAGTAAGAAAAAAAAAGATTCAAGATGAAAAAAATGTGTTACACATGATGCAGGTATTTCAAAAAGTATTATGGAAGGGATGAATAGCTTTAAGATGGGATGGTGGAGGGTTGATTTATGGGCAATGGAGTATGGGGTTTGCATAATGAAAACTGTGGGTTCAAAATCACTGGCATTAGGAGAGTATGGTGGGATGGGAGTGTGCTAATAAATGAGAAATGAATTCAGGTAGGTTCTCATTATCTTTGGGAATTAGGCCTTGGTAGAATTATTTTAGAGTGCCAGACAGTGATGTATAGCTGGGAAATGGGAGTGGAGGTAGCACAGCTAGAATTGTAGGAGGTTGGAATGGAAGGAGGAAGAGAAATGGAATGGCTGACCCAAGAGGGCTCTCAGTGTTAGGAAATTTTTCTCAAAATCAATCCTGAATTTGTCTCTTCAGTTTTTTTTAACCATTGTTCCCAGATCTTCCTTTCAGGGGAATAAGCAGAACAACTCTAATTCTATTTCCTTGAAGACAACTGCTATGACCCTCCACATGTTTTAGATGCATATGTTTCTCCATCCATAACCAAACAAACACTGTCTTATCACAAGAACTGACTTATAGGGACAATTTCTAATTCTGTAATGTCAACTCACTTTGATGGGTCTATGAAAAATTAATTGGACTATTGTAAACCAATTGAAAATCCAGTCTTGTTTCCTTCTTATTTTGTACTGTAATTTCAGCAATGCCTTATTTTTTAAAAATTATTTTCCAAAGACAATGATTCTACCCTTTAAATTATAGTTTAAGGTAGGACTCTTCATAACCTTTTTTGTCCTGAACCCCCCTGGTAGTATTTGGTGAATTCTCTGGGACTCTTCTCAGAATACTAACACAGATGACAACATAATTGCTAAAAATGTTTTAAATTTAAAAGTTAATTTATTAACTTCTTGCTAAGAATCCCTGGCTTAAAATTTCTTCTGAGACTCTATCAAACCCTTTGAGTGCTTGATAAAATCAATTATTTGGGGGCAGCTAGGTGGTGAAATGGATAGAGCCCCAGCCCTGAAGTCAGGAGGACCTGAGTTCAAATCTAGCCTCAGTCACTTAACACTTCCTGGCTGTGTGACCCTGGGCAAGTCACTTAACCCCAATGCCTCAGGGGGGGAAAATCAGTTATTTGGAATAAAGAAAAAAGTCTTTTGAGTCATATAAAACAGAGATGTTATGCAGCACAGAGTTCAACAGAAGTATTTCTTTAAGTTATATACATATCCTATTGCAATATCTTATTATAATAATTAGATCATTTTAAGCTGAGGGCCACATGATGACTCTTAAAATCTATGTGGTTTCCTCCTCTTGGCTTTATGGAGATTATTTTAGACAAAATGTTAGGAGTACAAACATGATTGCTCTAAGTCTCAACTTGGGAAAATTCCTAACATTTAGGAGAAAGCTCTCTCCCTCAATTTGCATTTATATCTATCTTTAGTTAAATCCTTTGTGGTTGAGACAAAATTCAGTTTGCCAGAAATACTTGAGTATGAAGTAGCCAATGATATCATATTGTTTGTGGATAGCAGACACATAAATGGTAAGTTGGGGAAAGAGCTGACCATTTTCTTGGAACTTTCCAAAGTAAATCACTGAGTAAAATGAGTGGCATCTGCCTGAGATGTCTGTGGGGCTAATAGTCTATCATGATATTTCCCTTCTCTTTCTACTTTTCTCTCTTGCCTTTCATCTCCCAATTCTTTCCGATCTAGTTTTGTATGACCAACCCTAGTCTTTCCTCTCTGCCTTCATGGTCTCTGAATCTATCAGGCTCTGAGATAGTGGTATCTTTTGATAACATTCCTCAAGGAAGGACAAAGTCTTGCATCCTGTGGTTTTGACAGATTCACAGGAAGTGTATAGCCCTGTTCATACCCAGCTCTGATTTATTTAATTAATAAATATTCTTATCCAACAGATCTTGCTGTTAAGTGGAATCAGACTATTGAAGGAGCCCTACCCTTACACTCTGGCATAAACATTTTATGCAGAATTTAGGGGCATAGATTTAAAGAGGGACTATAGAAAGCTTCCACCCACTCCTTTTATAGATCAGGTGATAGCATTCAAGGAAGCTAAAGAATTTGCTTAAGACTGCATACCTGGGAGAGAAATGCAAATTAAAACAACTCTGAGATATCACTACACACCTGTCAGATTGGCTAGGATGACAGGGAAAGATAATGTTGTAAGTTGGAGGGGATGTGGGAAAACTGGGACACTGATACATTGTTGGTAGAACTGTGAAATTATCCAGCCATTCTGCAGAGTGATTTAGAACTATGCTCAAAAAGTTATCAAACTGTGCATACCCTTTGACCCAGCAGTGTTTCTACTGGGCTTATCCCAAAGAAATCTTTAAAAAGGGCAAGGGACCTGTATGTGCCAAAATGTTTGTGGCAGCCTCTTTGTAGTGGCGAGAAACTGGAAACTGAGTGGATGCCCATCAATTGAGAATGGCTGAATAAATTGTGGCATATGAATGTTATGGAATATTATTGTTCTGTAAGAAATGACCAACAGGATGAATACAGAGAAATACTTACATGAACTGATGCTGAGTGAAATGAGCAGGACCAGGAGATCATTATATACTTCAGCAACAATACTATGTGATGATCAATTCTGATGAGCGTGGCCCTCTTCAACAATGAGAGGAATCAAATCAGTTCCAATTGTTCAATAATGAAGAGAACCAGCTACACCCAGCAAAAGAACTCTGGGAAATGATTGTGAACCACTACATAGAATTCCCAATCCCTCTATTTTTGTCTGCTTGCATTTTTTATTTCCCTCACAGGTTAATTGTACATTATTTCAAAGTCTGATTCTTCTTGTGCAGCAAAATAACTGTTTGGGCATGTATACATATTTTGTATTTAACATATACTTTAGCAGATTTAACATGTATGGGACAACCTGCCATCTGGGGGAGGGGGTGGGGGGAAAGAAGGGAAAAATTGGAACAAAAGATTTTGTAATTGTCAATGCTGAAAAATTACCCATGCATATAACTTATAAATAAAAAGCTACAATTAAAAAAAAATAAAGATTGCATACCTGGATTTGAATACAGATCCTTGGATTGCTAATTAAGGGGTTTTCCCC
>NC_133619.1:618429393-618446893 GCF_048593235.1 Sminthopsis crassicaudata | reverse complement strand
CTATTTTATAAACCTATATACCTAGGGTCATATAAAGGTTTCTCAAAGGTCAATAGAGGAAAAAATAAGAAGCCATGGTCTAGATGACCTGCCAGTATCCTTCAAAGGTGGAGATTCTATGAATACAGTCAGATGATAAATATTTATTAAATACCTACTATGTGCCAAGTATTGTGTTAAATGCTGAGAATACAAATATGCCCTCAAGGAACTTATAATCAAAGGGCAAAAGATAATACATTAATGGAAGTTAAAAAGGGTGGGGAGAGATATCTGATTGATATGTTGTATAGGACTTTGGTGGATAAGCCCAAATGAATGCAATTGGGTGGGAAAGCAAGCCATCTTCAAGTTCCAAATGTTTGTGGGCTTTTTATAAACACGTGTGGGGAATCATCTTCAAGTATTTAAAGGACTGACATTTGAAAAAGGGATTAGGTATGAGCTGATTGGTTTCAGAGGGCAGAACAATGAACACTAGGTAGAAATTGCAGATATTCAAGTGTGATGTAAAGAAAAACCTTTTCCTAATCACTGTCTTGGTTGGTAGTGGCTTTTCCCTCTCTGGAAGCCTTCAAATGGAGGAGACTGGATGAGTGAGCTCCTATCAGGAATATCAAAAGGGCATTTTTGGGAGGGCCAAAGTTGGACTTAATGGTCTTTGAATCTCTACCAATCCTGAAATTCTGTGAAAGATTGATTTCTCTTCTAATCTTAGAGGCAGCTATGTGGTATGGTGGATAGTGAACCAATCCTGGAGTCAAGAAAACCTGTGTTCAAATACTGCCTGAGATGTGAAGTGACTTTGACCATATAAATCTGTCTGTTTCGGCTTCCTTTTCTGAAAAATAGGGATAATCATAGCCCTTACCTTCTAGGGTTATTGTCAGAATAAAATGAGATAACCTTTGCAGACCTTAAAGCACTAAATGAATGCTGGTTATTATTAAGCTTTGTGTCTATTCATGGGAAAGGGAAGGGTCATCTGGAAAAGGGAGGAGAGTGATAGAATGGAAGTATGAAAGTCACACATGTTTTTCAGAAGCATCCGAAACAGCTGGGGGATTTCCAGATAAGAATGGGGAAAAGATTCTGTATCATGCTTTCATCTCAGTGAATTGACAGATTTTGAGGGGAAAAAAAAAAAGTGTCATTCCTCCCCTTTTGTTCTCACTGTCTCCACCCCTTCTGATGAGAATGGGGGAATCTTGGAAGTTTCTTTGGAAAGTCCCTGTATGGTCAGTAAATCAAAACCATTTCCAAACCTCTAGAAGTCCCTGCTGACAAGGATTGTGAAACTCATGTCAGGCAATGTGGAACTGCAGAAAGCTGAGGAGTAAGAAGTCCTGGGTTCAAATTACTTTGCTGACAAATGACTTAATCCCTGGGTTTTAAGTTTTCTTATGTGAAAATGAGGAGTTTGGATTGGATGAGTTCCAAACTCCTTTCTAACTCCAGGCCTGGAAAACTGTGAGATAGAATGGGGAAGAACAAGGGAAAAGAATATGACCTTTCTAGGTTTTCTAGATTAGATAAAGATCCCAGTTCCATCAGGATTCCATAGGGGCTGTTTTTGTCTTTCTTTTTTTTCAGTGCCTGGTACATAGGAAATGCTTAATAAATGCTTGTAGAGTGAACATTTTCAAAGTGGTTTTAGTCAATAAACATATTAATGTGCAATTTTCCATAGGGCTGCCCTTCTCTGCACTTTGCCATCCTGTCCCAGGAACCCCACTATTCTATGAGATCATTTGACTCTGGAACTCCCATCTTGCCAATAACCAGTTCCTGTGGCCTAGCCCTCTGGAGAATATGACAATGGAGAGCTTCTCCTAGGACCTCCATTTAAGGTGGGGTGCCCAACCCAGCCATCCTCTATGTTTCTCACCTGGCTATATGGCTCTGGTCTTTGCCACCACCCCTCTAAATCAGGTACTTCCCCCCACCCAACCTCCATTTCAGCGTCCTTTTGAGTAATGTCTTTATTTTCTATGAGATTGTAAGGTTTTTTAAGGTGAAGAACTGACTTTCTAATTTTAAAAACTTTTATTGTTAGTGCTTAGTTAAGATACCTGGCATACCATAGGTTTTTAGTAAATGTTTATTAAGTGACTAATAATTTCTCAATTCATTATAAGTCAACATTCCATTTTCTTTGTTATAATCAAGGTCATAAGAATTAGTCTAGAGTCTACTGAATTGTCTCAAGCATGGAGCTAATGCAATCAAGGATGTAGGACAATTATGTGTAAATCCCATTCTGACTGCGCATTGTAGATTTAGGTTACATCATCTCAAATGATCACTCTCTTTGATAAAGTGATGTTTTTACATCTTCCTAATTGCTTCACCATCATATTTACCACAATGACTTCTCCAAACCTTTTTATCTCTCCTAAAACATCCTGACTCACCCTTTCATCCTTTCAGCTGAAAACCTTGCCCCACATTTCACTGAAAAAATGAGACCATTTTCACCCTCCTTCTTATCTCACATCACACATACAAGGCCTACTTTCTCCTTTACCCAGTCTCAAATGAAGAGGTGACCGGTCCTTCTCCTTGCCAATAGAAACCTCTCTGCTTGTATGAATAACCTCCTTTCATTGTCTTCTCCAGCAGATTGTCTCTTCTATCATTGCCGCTCTCTTTAATCTTTTATTTCCTCCTGGATAAAGATTGCTTACCTTCTACATACAAATATACCCATGTTTTTCCTATACTCAAAAAATTCTTTATTTGATATAACCATCCTCCTAGCTATCATCTTATATTTGTTCTCTTTTTTTTTTGTGGCTAAACTTCTAGAGAAAGCTTCTATGAAAAAATATTCCCATTTCCTTTCCTCTCATTCTTTTTTTTTTTCTTTCTAATTTTTATTTAATTTTAAATTTATGCACTAAAATAATCATTTCCTTATGGAAATACACAGTATAATAAAAAAAATTGCACATGAAATTGTAAATCTATTATGTTCAACTTGCTATTCCTTTTAAATATATAATAAAATTATCATGTAAATTTCTTTTTTTCTTTCCTTCCCTTCCCTGGTTACCATTAGACACAAATGCATCTCTCTCTCTCTTCCTCTTTTTCTCTGCCTCTCTCTCTGTCTCTTTGTGTGTGTGTAAAATCATTCTATGCATACTTCTATTTATCAGGTCTTTCTCTGGATCAGCATCTTTCTTTATGTTTCCTTTGTAGTAAATTTGGATATTTATAATAGTCAAAATGACTTCTTTGCTCAAAGTTGTACTTAAAAAAATACTGCTATAACATATATAATGTTTTCACAATTTGTTTTGTCATTCCCCAGTTGATGGGCATCCCTGCAATTTCTGCTTCTTTGTCACCATAAAGTCAGGTGCTAAAATAACTGTATGGATATGTACACATATATTGTATTTAACATATATTTTAACATATTTAACATGTATTGATCTACTTGCCATCTGGGGGAAGGGTGGGAAAAGTTGGAACAGAAGGTTTTGCAAGGGTCAATGCTGAAAAATTACCCATGCATATATCTTGTAAATAAAAAGCTATTATAATAAAAAAGACAGGTGTTATAAATATTTTATAACATATAGATTCTTTTCCTTTCCCCCCTAATCTTTGGAAATAGATGTAGAGATTATTTCTGGTCAAAGGATATAGGCAACTTTAAAACTCTTTGGGCACAATTCTATTGCTCTCCAACTGGTTAGATTGGTTCACAATACCATCAATAATGAATTAGTATCCCAATTTTACATATCCTCTCTGATATTTGTTGTTTTCCCCTTCAGTCATTTTAGTCAATCTACTAGGTGTAAAATGATTTTCAATATTTTAATGTACATTTCTTCAATCAATAATGATTTAGAGCATTTTTTGGATATGACTATAAACTTTTCTTATTTCTTTATCAGAAAACTGTCTATTCATATCCTTTGACCATTTATCAATTAGGGAACAACTCATATTCTTACAGATTTTACAAAGTTCTGTATATAGTTAAGATATGAGACATATCTGAGAAACCATCAAATTTCCTTCTCTAATTTTGTTTTCCTCCTGATCTTGGCTATATTTAATTTCACTGTCTTCCAAACTCTCTAAAATCTGCTTTCCAATCTCATCATTCAATGGAAACTGCTCTTTCCAAAATTACTGATGACTTTTTTTTTAATTAAAAATGAAATTTTGTTGATATTTAATATCCTGGTCTTGCTCATTTCACTCAGCATCAGTTCATGTAAGTCTCTCCAGGCCTTTCTGAAATCATCCTGCTGGTCATTTCTTACAGAACAATAATATTCCATAATATTCATATACCACAATTTATTCAGCCATTCCCCAACTGAGGGGCATCCACTCAGTTACCAGTTTCTGGCCACTACAAAGAGGGCTGCCACAAACATTTTGGCACATACAGGTTCCTTTCCTTTCTTTAAAATCTCTTTGGGATAAGCCCAGTAGTAGCACTGCTGGATCAAAGGATATGCACAGTTTGATAACTTTTTGAGCATAGTTCCAGATTGCTCTCCAGAATGGCTGGATGTATTCACAATTCCACCAACAATGTATCAGTGTCCCAGTTTTCCCACATCCCTTCTATTCATCATTACTTTTCCCTGTCATTCTAGCCAACCTGACAGGTGTGTAGTGGTATCTCA
The DNA here is from genome assembly GCF_048593235.1 of Sminthopsis crassicaudata. Classification (NCBI taxonomy): domain Eukaryota; kingdom Metazoa; phylum Chordata; class Mammalia; order Dasyuromorphia; family Dasyuridae; genus Sminthopsis; species Sminthopsis crassicaudata. The sequence continues at coordinate 618,442,235 of NC_133619.1, read as the reverse complement.
GAGTTGTCTTAATTTGCATTTCTCTGATTAATAATGACTTGGAGCAGCTTTTCATATGACTAGAAATAGTTTCAATTTCTTCATCTGGAAATTGTCTGTTCATATCTTTTGACCATTTATCAATTGAAGAATCAGCCAAGAAATTTTGGTGTGATGTTTCATCATTATAATTTTCTTCTGAATAGTTATTGTTTTTATAATTTGTTTCATATTTTATTGTTATGTCTCCATTTGCATCTCTTTCTTTTCTTTGAGATCCATAAATAAATATTACAGGTTAGTTGTTTTCTCTAGGAGATATTTCATTTTCTTTTTTTCTGTTTTTCAGCCTTTGGTATTTAATTGTTTTTGATGTCTTATACAATCATTAACTTCTACTTGACCAATTCAGTGAGATTATATACCTCTTTTATCATTAATCCATTAAGAACCTTTTAGGTCATAAGGAGTTTTTTCTTCAGTATTTTCTTATGCCTCTTTTAAAAACTGCTAATTATATTTTCATAGGTTTTTTTTTTTTTGCATTGCATTCATTACTTTCCTCAATTTTTCCTTTGTTATGCTTATTTGCTTTTAAAAAAATCATTTCTTTTTGCTCTTTTAAATTAGCTCTTCTAGAAATTCATGTTGGTTCAATTCTGCATTTTTCATTAATGCTTTGCTTGTAGATATATTTTCAAATTATTGCCTTTTGAGTTTGTATCTTTAGGTTCTCTGTCACCACAGAAGTATTTTATAGTCAAGTTCTTTTTTGTTTTCCAGTGTATTTCTTGACTTTGGATTTTATATTAAAATTGTGTTCTGCTCAATTCGATTTTGGGGTAAAGTATGTCTTGCCTGACCTAACTTTTATGTCCTATTGCATTCACAGTAGGACCAGGAGCTTGTAAGTTTGGTGCTTCAAAAGTGGTGTGATCACAAGGTTTTGCAAGGGTCAATATGGAAAATTATCCATGCATATGTTTTGAAAATAAAAAAGCTTTGATTTTAAAAAAAAGAGAAAAAAAAGTGGTGTGATCTGGGAAAAGTTCTAGCCACTGCCCTTCTGCCCTATGCTTTCCTCTTTACACAGGTAGGGTTCTGGTTCTCTTGTGATCACACATTGCAAATAGGGGAAAAAAAACATATCTTTGACTATACAGATCTTTGTTGGCAAGGTGATATCTGCTTTTTAGAACATCATACAGATTTGCCGTAGCTTTCCTTTTAAGGAGCAAATAAATGTCTTTTAATTTCATGTTTCAGTTGTCATCCATACTGATTTTTGAGTCCAAGAATATAAAATCTAACTCTGCTTCTATTTCTTCTCTTCCTGTTTGCCAAAAAGAAATGGGACTAGTTGCCAAGATCTTAGATTTTTCGATGTTAAGCTTCAAGCAGTTCTCCTTTTTTCACTTACATGAAGAGGCTTCTTAATTTTTCTTTACTTTTTCATCAGAATAGTATCATCTGCATATCTGAGATTGTTGCTATTGTTTCTGACAACCTTAATTTTGGCTTTGGATTCATCCATTTTACATAATATACTCCACATATATAAGTTAAATAAATCAAAAGTCACACTTCCTTTCCAATCTTAAACTAATCAGTTGTTTCATGTTCAGTTCTGAGTGTGGCTTTTGGGCCTGCATACTGGTTCCTCAGTAGATAAGTGAGATGATCTGATACTCCCATCTCTTTGAAGATATGCCACATTTTGTTGGGATCCACACAGTCTGAGGCTTTAGTGTCAATGAAATAGAAATAAATGTGTTCCTGGAACGTCTTTGTTTTCTTCATAATCCAACAAATGTTGGCAAAGTGGTCTCCAGTTTCTCTGCCTTTTTGAAAACTAGCCTACTCTTCTGGTAATTCTGGGTTCACATATTGCTAAAGCCTAGCTTGGAAAATGTATAATCTTGCTGTGCATGAACTGCATGAAATTGTTCAGTAATTTGAACATTCCTTGGCACTGTCCTTCAGCACTGGGACAGTAAACTGATCTTGTTCCAATCCAATATCCACTGTTGAATTTTCCAAATTTGCTGGCATTTTGAATGCAGCACTTTAACAGTATCATCTTTTGGCATTTTAATTAGCTCAGCTGAAATTCTCTCCCCTCTACTAGCCTTATTGTTAGCAAGGCTTCTTAAAGGCAACTTGACTTTTTTCTCCAAGGTGTCAGGCTCTGGATTAATAACTATACTATCATAGTTACTGATGATGCTAAGATCATTCTTGTATAGTTCTATATATTCTTGCTATCTCTTCTTAATCTCTTCTGCTTCTGTTAAATCCCTACAATTTTTGTATTTTATCATGCTCATTTAGGAATAAACCATTCCCTTGATACCTCTAATTTTCTTGAAGAAATGTCTTTTATTTTCCATTCTGTTATCTTTCATTTCTTTGCATTGCTTACTAAAGAAAATCTTATCTCTTCTCACTATTCGCTGCAATTTTGCATTCAGTTGGGTATATCTTTCCTTTTCTCTTTTCCTTTCCCTTTTCTTCTTTCCTCAGCTATTTGTAAAGGCTCATTAGAGCAAGACAGCAGTGAGGACCTACACCAAAAATGTGGGACCAATATTGAGGTCCTTCCCCCAGAACAGGCCAGCACTGAGGTCCTGCCCTTCAAGACAGGACAGCAGAAAAACCTCCTCCCCAGAGGAATCCAGTAGCAAAACTTCACCTATGTGGCAGCTAGCAGTGAGATCCCACCCTTGGATTAGAATGACATGGAGACATCCCCACCTCCATTAAAAGTTGGAAGGGTGGCCTCCTCTTCAGTGCAAGTCAATAGCTACACCCTGAGGCTTAGTGCAAGCCAGCAGGAAAGCCACAAGCCCTGGTACAAGAATCTTGGGATAGGACAACCTTACATAAAAGTACAAATCCTCAGATAGGCAGAAAAAATGATCAATCAAGTTCCTGATCATAGAAAATTACTATGTAACAGGGAAGATCAAAACACAAACTTAGAAGAGAACAACTTATCAAAATATCTAAGAAAAGTGTAAATTAGTTGTAGGTCTCAAAAGAAATTTTCAAAATTTTAAAATTCAAAAATGATTTCAAAAAATAAATGAGAGGTAGAAGAAAAATTGGGAAAAGAAATGAGAGCAATGCAAGAGAGTAAAGGGGAAAAAGAATCAACAATTCAGTAAAAGGAGCACAAAATGAAAAAAAAATATACAAAAAGTTCACTAAAGAAAACAACTCCTTAAAAAAATAGAATTGTTGAAATGGAAAAGGAGGTACAAAAATATACTGAAGAAAATAATCCCTTAAAGATTAGGATAGAAAATATGTAAGCAAATGGCCTTCTGAGACATCAGGAAATGATAAAACAAAATCAAAAGAATGAAAAAGTAAAAGAATATATAAATTTTCTCATTAGATAAAAAACTGATCTAGAAAATAAATTAAGGAGAGATAATTCAAGATTATTGAGATACCTGAAAACCATGATCAAAAAAAGAACCTAGACATTATATTTCAGGAAATTGTCAGGAAAACTGCTATGACATTGTAGAACCACAGGGTAAAATAAAAATTGAAAGAATTTTCCAATCATCACCTGAAAGAGATCCCAAAATGAAAACACCCAGGAATATCATGGCTAAATTCCAGAGATTCCAGGCTAAGGAGAAATACTACAAGAAACTAGAAAGAAATGATTCAAATATTGTGAAACCACAGCCAGAATTAAATAGTAATTTTGCAATTTCTACATCAAAGAGCTGGAGGGCTTGGAATATGAAATTCCAAAGGGATGTCCAAAAGCAAAGGAGTTACGATTACAATCAAGAATCACCTACCAAATATTAAGGCATTAAAATCTCACAATCAGGGGCAGCTAGGTGGCGAAGTGGATAGAGCACCAGCCTTGAATTCAGGAGGAAGCCAGTTCAAATCTGGTCTCAGACACTTAAATTAACACTTCCTAGCTGTGTGACCCTGGGCAAGTCACTTAACCCCAGACTCAGGGAAAAAAAAAAAAGAAAAGAAAAGAAAAGAAAATCTCACCATCAAATGCAGAAAGGCCAAGACATTAAATGCATCCTTTTCATAATGCAATAAAAACTACATTCAAAAAGAGGAATGTGGAAGATTAAAAATTAATTACAAACTAAATAATCTAATCCTAAAGAATGAATAGATCAAAGAACAAACCATAGAAATAATAATTTCATTAAAGAGAATACCAACAATGAGACAATATACCAAAATTTATGAGAAACAACAAAATCAGTAGTTAGGGGGGAAATTTATCCCTTTAAATGTAATGGATCCCTTTAAATGTATGGCTGTAAATCCATAAAACAGAAAAAAGAAATTCAATCAGTGAATTTATGTGCACCTAAAATATTTAGGAAAAGAACAAGTTAAAAATTCTCAAATAAACAGCAATTTGGGAATCTGAAACTCCAAGAAAAAATTAATGAAACTGAAAACTATTGAACTAATAAGTAAAACTAGAAGCTGATTTTATTTTGGAAAAAATAGCTTACACCATTGGCTATTTTGTTTTAAAAAGAAAGAAAACTAGATTACAAGTATCAAAAATTAAAGGGGTGAATTTACTACAAAAGAAGAGAAATTAAAAACAATTGCTATACATTTTTCTGCCCAACTATATATTAATAAATCTGATAATCTAAGTGAAATGGATATATATATTTATAAAAATATAAATTGCCCAGATAAATCAAAGTGAACATTTCAGTAACCTCATGCTACAAAAGAAATGGAACAACATCAATGAACTCCCTAAGAAAAAAATTTCCAGGATCAGATGAATTAACAAATGAATTCTACCAAACATTTATAGAATTCCAATACTATATAAACTATTTGGAAAAATAAGCAAACAAGGTCTACCAAATTCCTTTTATGATACCAATATTGTGCTAATACCTAAACCAGGAAGAGTAAAAACAGGGAAAAAAAATTATAGACCAAATTCCCTAATGAATAGTGATGCAGACATTTTAAATATAGTACTAACAAGAAGATCACAGCAATATATCAGAAGACAATACACTTATGACCACACAGAATTTATGCCAGGAATGCAGGGCTGGTTCAATATAAGGAAAAGAATCAGCATAATTGACCATATCAAAAATAAAACCAAGAGAAATCATATAATTATCTTAATAGATTCAGAAAATCTTTGATAAAGTATAAGGCTCATTCCTATTAAAAACACTACAGAACACAGGAATTAATGGAACTTTCCTTAAAATGATAGGTAATATCTATCCAAAACCATCAGTGATCATTATGTGTAATGGGGATAAACCTGAAGCCCTCTCAATAAGATGCTATGATTGTTCAATTTTGTACTATAAATGCCAGCTATAGGAATAAAAGAAGAAAAACAAATCAAAAGAATTATAGTAATTAACAAGGAAAGAAAACTATCACTCTTTGCAGATAATATGATAATATACTTAGAAAAATCTATAGAATCAACTAAAAAACTAGTTGAAGATCAGCTAGTTGGTGTAGTGGATAGAGTACCAGCCCTGAAATCAGGAGGACCTGAGTTCAAATCAGACCTTAGACACTTAACATTTCCCTGGGCAAGTCACTTCACTCCAATTACCTTAGCAAAACAAAACAAAACAAACAAACAAACAAACAAAAAAAAAAACTAATTGAAATAATTAACAACTTTAGGAAAGTTATAGGATAAAAAGAACACATAAATCATTAGCATTACTAAAAATGATCAACAAAGTCTAGAAGCAAGAAAGAAAAAACTTTTAAAAAGATAAAATACTTATGACTCTAGCTGCCAAGACAAATCCTAGAACCATATGAACACAATTATAAATCACTTCTCACACAAATGAAGTCAGAACTAAACAATTGGAAAAATGTTAATTGTTCAAGATTAGGCTGAGTCAATGTAATAAAAATGATGATTCTAAATTAATCTACTTATTTAGTGCCATGCCAATTAAATTATCAACAATTATTTTATACAGATGGAAAAATAATAACAAATCTCAGGAAAACTATTGCCATAATCAACCATATCAACTACAAAACTAAAAAAAATCATATGATAATTTCAATAGATGCAGAAACAGCTGTTGACAAAATACAGCACCCATTCCTACTAAAAACACTAGAGAACATAGGAATAAAGGGAGTTTTCCTTAAAATAGTAAGCATTATTTATAATAGAGAGAAGCTGAACTCATTCCCAATAAAATCAGGAGTGAAATAAAGATGCTAATTATCACAACTGTTATTCAATATTGTACTAGAAATGTTGGCTTTAGCAATAAGAAAAGAAAAAGAAATTAGAATAGGTAATGAAGAGATAAAACTACCACTCCTTGCAGATGATATGATGATATACTTAGAGAATCCTAGAAAATCATCCAAAAACCTGCTTGAAACAATTAACAGCTTTAGTAAAGTTGCAGGATATAAACTAAACCCACACAAATCATTAGACTTTCTATATATAACTGACAAAACCCAACAGCAAGAGATAGAAAGAGAAATTCCATTTAAAATAACTGTAGACAAAGTAAAATATTTGGGTGTCTATCTGCCAAAACAAATCCAAGAACTATATGAACATAATTACAAAGCACTTCTCATACAAATAAAGTCAGATCTAAACAATTGGGAAAATGTCAACTGGTCATGCCTAAGTTGAGCTAATATAATAAAAATGACAATTCTAACAAAATTGGCCTATTTGTTCAGTGCCATGCCAATCAAATTGCCAAAAATTATTTTATAGAGCTAGAAAAATAGTAACAAAATTAATATGGAAGAACAAATGTCAAGAATATCAAGGGAACTGATGAAAATGCAAAGGATGGTTGTCTCATAGTGTGAGACCTAAAACTATATTATAAAGCATCAGTCATCAAAACTAGAGTGATGGATCAGTGGAATAGGTTAGATACATATGACATAACAATCAATGATTATAGTAATATAATATTTCATTTAACCCCCAAACTTCAGCTTTTGGGATAAGAACTCATTATTTGACAAAAATTACTGGGAAAACTGGAAAATAATGTTAGAAATTCAGCGTAGACCTATATCTCACACCCCATACCAAAATAAGGTCAAAATTGGTACATGATTTGGGCATAAAGAATGATCCCATAAGCAAATTAGGAGAGTAAGGGATAATTTACTTATTGGATCTTTGGAGAAGGAAGAAATTTATGACCAAAGAAAACTAGAAAACATTATGAAATGCAAAATGAACATTACATTAAATAAAAAAGTTTTTGTACAAACAAAACCAACACAAACAAAATTAAAAGGGGAAGTACAAATCGGGGGAAAATTTTTTACAGTAGTTGTTTCTGATAAAGGTCTCATTTCTAAAATATATAAAGAGTGGTGTAAAATTTATAAGAATACAAATCATTCACCAATTGATAAATGGTCAAAGGATATGAATAATTTTCAGATGATGAAATTAAAGCTATTTCTAGTCATATGAAAAAATATTTTAAATCCCCATTAATTAGAAAAATACTTTGGGGTACCACCCTCATAGCTCTCAGATTGTCTAAGATGACAGGAAAAGATAATGACAAATGTTGGAGGGGATGTGGGAAAACTGAGACACTAATGTCTTTTTGGTGGAGTTGTGCAATGATTCAATCATTTTGGAGAACAATTTGAACTATGACAAAGGGCTATAAAACAATGCACATTCTTTGACCCAGTAGTGCTGCTACTATGTCTATATCCCAAGGAAATCATAAAGGAGAGAAAAGAATCTATATGTGCAAAAAATGTTTGTAGGAACTCTTTTTGTGGTGACAAAGAATTGGAAAATGAGTAGATGCCCATCAAAAATGGCTGAACAAATTGTGGCATGTAAAGATAATGGATTATCATTGTTCTATTAAAAAAAAATTAACAAGCTGATTTTAAAAAGCCCAGGAAAGATTTACATGAACTGATGCTGAGCAAAACAACCAGAAATACATTGTACACAGTAATAGCAAGATTGTGTGATGATCAACTATGAAAGACTTGGTTCTTCTCAGTAGTTCAGTGATCCAAGTAATCCAATAAACTTTGGATAGAAAATACCATCTGCATCCAAAAAGAGAAGCTTGGAGATTGAATGTAAATCAATATATGCTATGTTCACTTCTTTTTTGTTTTGTTTTCTTTTATGGTTTTTCACTTTTATTTTGATTTTTCTCTCCCAACATGATTCATAAAGAAATGTGTATTGGAAAGTTAGTATACATGTATAATCAGAAAAATGAAACAATAAAAAAGCAAGAAAAATGAAAAATAATAACAAAATTCATCTGGAAGAATAAAAGGGCAAGAATATCAAGGGAATCAATGAAAATAATCTGAAGGAAGGTGGTCTTACTATACTAGATCTCAAACTGTATTATGAAATATTAAGCTGTATTATGAAATAATAAACAAGAATTAGATGGATGAAGTGGTGGACTAAATTAAATACTCAATAAACAATAATAAATGACTATAGTAATCTACTATTTGATAAAACAAAAAACCCAAACTTCTGGGATAGAAACTCATTATTTAACAAAAATTGCTGGGAAAACTGGAAACACTATGACCGAAAGTAGGTGTAGACCGATATCTCACATCATATACCAAGAAAATGTCAAAACAAGTATGATTTAGACATAAAGATTGATACCTTAAATAAATTAGGAGATCATGGAATAGTTTGCCTGTTAGATCTGTGGAGAAGAAGAAATTTTAGGATCAAATATGATGTAGTGAGCATTATAAAATATAAAATGGAGCATTTTGATTATACAAAATTAAAAGTTTTTCACAAACAAAACAAAACAAAACAAAAACTAGGTGAAAAATTTATAGCAAGTATCTCTGATAAAGGTCTCATTTCTCAAATATATAAAGAATGGAGCCAAATTTGTTAGAATACAAGTCATTCCCTGATTGACAAATGTTCAAAGGAGTCATATGAAAAACATTCTAAATCTCTATTGATATAGAAAAACAAATTAAAACAACTCTTTGGTACCACCTCACAACTAACAGAAATGGCAACTGCTTGAGAAAATAGGTAACACTAATGAATAATTGGTGGAGTAATGAACTAATGTAACCATTCCAGAGAACAATGTGGAATTATGTCCAAAGGGTTATAAAATTGTACATACTCTTTAATCTAGTGATATCCTAAAGAGGTTATAAGAAGGAAAAGAAATATATTTATTAAAATATGTATTTATAGCAGTTGTTTTTATGGTGGCTAAAATTTGGAAATTGAGGGGATGCCCATGATTGGGGAATAGCTGAACAAATTGTAGTATATGATTGTAATGGAATATTATTGTACTGTTAGAAATGACAAGGTTGGATGATTTCAGAATAATCTGGAAAATTTATGACAAGTTATATAATAGAAGGGAGTAAGTAAAACCAGGAGAACACTGTAGAACATAACAACAATATTGTATATTCAATAACTGAATGACTTAGGTATTCTTAGTAAAACAATGACCCAAAATAATCCCAAAGAACCCATGATGAAAAATGCCATCTACCTCCAGAGAAAGAGCTGACAACATCTGATTACAGACCAAAGCTTTTTTATTTCTTTTTCTTTCTTTGTGTCTATTTCTTTTCTTCTTTCTTTCTCTTTTCTTCAATGAAATGACTGATATAGATAGAAATATTTTACATTGTTGCATATGTAAAACCTATATTAGATTGCTTACCATCACGGAGAAATAGGAGAAAAGGAGAAAAAGAGAGAGAATTTGTAACTCAAACTTAAAAAAAACCAATAAATTATTTTTTTATGTAACTGTAGGAAATATTATGTAAAAAATAAATTTTTGTCATGATATAATAAAAAATTCCAAAAAAGAAAGAAAAGTGTTTGCTGTGATCAGTAAGCTATCTCAACAAAATTCTTAGTCTCTGCCCTTTTTCATTTTATGCTTCAAGGTCAAAATTGACTCTTATTCTAATTATTTTTTGATTTCCTACTTTAGCATTCCAATCCCCTACAATAAATGTAATCCTTTTTGTTTGTTTTGTTTCCTTTTGCTGTTTGTGTATGTGTGTATTTGTGTTCTATTAGTCTAGAAGACACTGTAGGTTTTCATAAAACTGATCCACTTCAGTCTTTTTGGAATCACTGATTGCAGCATAGACTTGTTTTACTTTGATGTTGAATGGTTTTCCTTGGATTTAGATACATATCCTCCAATCATTTTTGAGATTATACTCCAATACTGCTTTTTGACTTTGAGGGCTACTCCTTTTCTTCAAAGGGATTTTTGCCCCCAGCACTATATGTAATGAGCACTGTTTTCCCTTGAGCAGCAGGTCATTTTAGTACTCGACCCATGCCGTTTCAGCCTTCAGCAAGTTTTTGTACCTGAAAGATTATGATTAAGGTGGCTGTCAATGCCTGAGCAAATTTCTGCAATCTGGAGCCAGGTTTTTCATGGCACTAGAAAAGGGTAGTTGGGATTAGGATGTAGAGATAAGTTTGACATGCTCTTACGTGTGCGAGTGCAGGCTCACTGCTGAGAACATGGAAGATAAGGGAGAAGTGCTGAGTAAGCTCAGGATCAGTATATGACAGTTCATGTAGTTATGATTTTTTTCAACCTTCTTTTGAATCCTAGGTGCCTTAGGTCATGGATACAGCTGAAGTTGCTTTATCTTTGGCAAATTGTTTCTGTTTTAGAGTAGTCTGAAAGGTCATATAGATTAGAGAAAATGTCTAGTCCACCATCTTGTTGCTCATGTAATCCAGAAGTTCAGAATCAATGATCTCTTAATTGTCAATTAAAAATATTTTTATTTAATCAGCAAAAGTCTGCCTTCTCTTCCTATTCCTTCTTTTATTGAGAGTTAAGAAAAACAGAGCTCTTCTTACAAAGATATGTATTTAAGTGAAACAAATTTTTTCATTGGTCAAATCCAACAAATGTATATTTATATGTATGTGTATATATGTTTATGTGTGTATATCTATCTATATATCTTTCATGTTCTGAATACTTCTTCTCTCTATCTAGAGGTGGACAGCATTCTAATAATAGTAATAGTAATAGTAGCTAACATTGATATAGTGCTTACTGTGAACAAAGTACTGTGGTTAAGTGCTGTACAATTGTTATCTTATTCGATCCTTACAACAGACTTTCAAGGTGAGTGCTATTATTATTATTTTGCCATAAGGGGAAATTAGGATAAGTGATTTGCTCAGGGCCACAAATTAAATAAGGGGCTGGACCTGAACTCAGGTCTTTCTCACTCAAGACTCTGTACACTATCCACTGTACAAACTGTTATGCTTCATCATTTGTTCTCTGAAACAGTGAATGTTCATCATACTGATCAGAGTTCCTAATTCTTTTGAAGTTGCTTGTCTTTACCATATTGTAATTATTGTCTAGAGTATACTTCATTTTGCTTAGGAATGATCCTACCTTTAATCTACTTTCCTTCTAATTCCCTTTCTCCTCTTCCCCCTTATATTTCACTGTTGAATGAAATATATTCTGGTACCTAAGTGTTTGTGTATATTTTCCCCTCCTTTGACCAGTTTAGAGGAGAATTATGTTCAAGTATCAGCCTACCCCCTCATCCTTATTTGTATAATTCTTGGGCACCCTGATTATGTGAAATAACTTTATCTAACCTTTTCTCCTAGTGTAACTTTCTTCTTTCTTTCCATTTTTCTTTTAAGACATAATTATTAAGACATAATAAAATTATTAAGATTATAAAAAAACATAAAAAACCAGTTCTAGACCTTCTAATTAGATTTCCTCTGTGACCTATGATGATAGTTTGTCTTCCTATGTTTGAATGTAAGCACTTTATCATTGTTTATCATTGTTCATTCATGTTTTCTTTTGTATATTTCTCTTAATTCCTTGTTTGAACCTTAAGGTTTCTTGTTTGGAATTCTTCATTAAAAGTCCATTTCCCCTCTGCAGCACTGTATTCCATTTCTCTGGTTGTAAGCCTTATATTCTTGGTTATCATGTTCTTCAAAGTTTTCTATTATATCTCTGTAATATTCTCTAAAACATAATGTTCTCTGGGACCAGGTTTCTTGGGGGGCTTCTGGGAGCAGCCTTAGTTTCAGTTCAGTTCAATAATCACCCCAAATACAGCCCAAAATTCAGATCTTTTATTGTTTTCTTCAAAATAGGTGGGTTAGCTTTCTTAGAGGCCTATCTCTCTCCTTGGTTCTGAGAGCTCTTGCCATTAGTCCTTTGTCCCTTCAGCTTCAGCTTCTGCCTCTAGCTCCCTCTGACTCCAAAGCCTCCAGCCAGCACAAAGGTGGAAAATGGAATGAATTTGTCTCCGCCTTTTGTGTGTCTGATCCTGAGAGCTTCTTGCTTATATACTGTACACTGAGTATACTCTAATCACTAAGAAACCATTATTTGTTGTAGGATTAAATTAGATTTAACCACTGTCTCCTCAATTCCACTAAGTATCTTGTTTCAAGTTCTGGCCCATAACATCTCCTTGTAGGATCAGATCAATCATACTGAACCGTGCTAAATTAGATAATTATTGTCTCTATCAATTCCACAGTCTTAGTACCTTGTAAGAATCATTAACATATCTCTTTCAGGAGATGATCAGTGGCTTCTATTTCCACTTTGTCCGCTTGTTCTAAGAGATCAGGGCAGACTTAAATTTTAAGATTTTAAAATATGATATCTAGGCTCTTTTTCTAGTCATGGAATTCAGGCAATCCAGTGTTTCTTAAATTTCTTCACCTACATTGGTTTTCTAGATCAGTTTTTAAAAAATGAGATACTTTACATTTTCTTCTATTTTTCATTCTTTTGATGATT